>NW_027285682.1:0-31221 GCF_040894005.1 Engystomops pustulosus | reverse complement strand
GCATTTTTTAATCTGCCCTGTGTCACTATAAGTGGTTATAGCTTTGGAACGCTATAAGATATACAGGGGATTTTAAGACTGTTTTCTCGTGACCCATTGTACTTCAAATTAATTAAAAATTTTGGAGGAAAAAAAGAAATTTGGCAAAAATTAGAAAAATTACTTTATTTTTAAAGTTCGAAATTCTGGCCATAGAATGGCAGAAGGCGCCATCCAGAGCAGATTTGCATTGTCAAATTGTACAGGTTATAATTTTTTTTCTTTTTTTTAATGTGGACCTATAGGGGCTTATTTTTTGCCACATGAGATGCACTTTTCTGGTACATAATTTTGGGGCATCTACAGCTGATTGGTGAGATTTTATTAACTCTTTGTTGGTGGAGCAATTGAAAATCATCAATTTTTAGGAAGATTTTTTTTGGGTTATTGTTTTGGCCGTTTACATAACATAAAAATGGTATATTATTTTTATTCTATGGGTCGCCATAATTACGAAAATACCTAATTTATATAGATTTTTAAAAAAATTTCCACAATTTTACTCAATAAAAGTAAATTGGCGAAAATAATGTTAATTTTAGCATCACCGTCTTTTCATATGCAGAACTTTTTTATTTAAGGGCTTGCAAATTTTGAAAGTTTTTGGTGTCTTTTCCCCCAGCGTTTACCCTGCGGGCCCAGTAACGATTCTGTTTTGTTATACAGATTTTTACGGACACAGCAAAATCAAATATGGGTTGTTTTTTTTTTTGCGTATTTGTGTTTTTTATACTTTATTAAGTGTTTGTATGAGAAAGTGACATTTTAGGGGCTTACGGTATATTTTTATTTATTCTTATGTTTAAACTTTACTTTTTATAACTTTTTTACTTATACAAACTTGAACTTGTATTGCCGCCAAGACGTAGTTTAACGTCCTAGTGCGCGTAAGGGTTAACTAGCTGATCCGCTACCCTGCCTCTAGCTACTGTAGTGCAGCATACGCAGGAAGTTTTTTCCAGCATTTGTACATTTAAAAAGCAAAGTCGCAGTCCACATATTAATAAAAAAAACTGAAAAAAGTTGCTGAAAGAGAACTAGGAATACATTAAATTAATATACTACATATTTGACAAGCTTTCAAGACGAATTCCTGCCCCTTGGCTAGAACAATGGAAAATATAAACAGTACAAAGTGCAAATCTGTGCCAATCTAGCTGAAAAAGTAAATAAATAAGTCTAATATTTAATTTAAGCTTCTGCAAGCTAACAAAATGTAAAAGAAGGTTTGCAGCCTTGTATGATGATGTAACATGGCGTGCAATTTATATTTTAGGTTATAATTTGAAAGTATTTGATATGAACATTAACTTGATATTTGTGTTGAGGAGACATGAAAGCATTGGAGATGACACCTGTCAAAAAAAATACTAAGCAGACACCAGAATCATCTCCTTTAATTAGCCTCGAAAATATACAATAGTGATGTAGTACAATTGTTGCAGCTAAATCTCTTTCATGGCTGACAAGCTTTGAAGGGTGTGCTGACATAGCATAAAGGATGATCGCTTCTAAACTGCTGAACTTTATCATAAAAGAGAAGATTATCCACTTCTTATGTTTACACAGAACACAAAACAGTATTATACTCAAAGGGAGTTTGCCAGCTACAAAATCACTCACAGAGATGAGCGAACCCTACGTTCAGGGCATCCCTCTGGCCAGTCGTAGCCATGGCTAGTTGCTAGGTGTGTCAATTTGGCGGAATGGCTGTTCAGCTGCAAATTTGACAACATGTCTAGGTCGTGTGGCCGAACCTGAATCCCGAACCTTGGATCTGCTCAGCTATATTTACAAATAAATACTGAATTGCACATAGAACATTGTAAGCTTTCCAAGCCTCTAAAACCAACTTTTAAAATGATGTAGTATTTAGCCTGCCAGCCCTTCCGAAAGGTGAGTACAGTCTTAATTTTTCTTAAGTATAAGCCAATTTTTATGCTGAAAAACTCGGCTTATATTCGAGTATATACTTTAGTTTGCCTGTTGAAATCATCGTGGACATAGACAAAGGTATGGAAAGCTCTGTGTGCACTATATAAATACAGGAATTATTATTAAAGTTTTGCTGACCAGCAGGAGGAGAAAAGCAGAAAAAGATATAAGCACACAAACAGACAACAAGTTTGCTATTCACCTCTCAATTGATATCAATTCATCATGGAACCCCAATTTATAAGGTTTTCTAGCTACTTTCAATTTTTTTTTGTTGCAGACCCTAATTCACACCTTTTGCCTAGCATGGCTGTGATGGGTCTGAAAATACCTTAATGGCCTGGGTAGTGCAAGGAGCTTTCGACTTTTTGTCGAACTTATTGTAGAAACAACTCTATTGTTTAAAAAGAAGTTTTGCCACAATAATGTATCTCTTTGAACTTCAGACATCAAAGATTTAGGTTTGGGCAATCCATGGAAACTATCCACTATAAAGCCAAGAGGGTTTAGTTGTGGTAATTCCGATAGCAGTATTTTTTGGAAAATATGGATGTAATAATAATTCAGGAATGCACCTTAGTCTCACATTATGCCATCAGCTCCCCACTTTGTTTCTCAGACCCTTTTCCTTCTGCAATGCACAATGTATACAAAACAATTCATTTTGGGAAATGGCGTATCCAGGAATTTTAGTTTCAATCTTATTAATCCTTTCAACCAGGGATCTTACCAAATTACTTATCTCACAAATCTTACCTTTAACCCCTTCCCGACATTTGACGTAATAGTACTGCATCGCGGGAGGTGCGTTCCCGCAAAATGCAGTACTATTACGTCAAGCTTCTGGCGCCGGCTCCTGAACGGAGCCGGCGCCAGAAGCTGCGGGTGTCGGCTATATGTTATAGCTGACACCCGCCTCTAACACCCGCGATCGGAGATTTCTCCGATCGCGGGTGTTAACCCCTAACACACCGCGGTCGCGCTGACCGCGGCGTGTTAGAGGCATTTAAAGATTATTTAAGCTGAATCGGACCCCCCCGCGGCGCTTACTGGGGGGGTCCGCTCCTCCGATCGCAGCCCCGGGACTGCCGGTGCCCGGGGCTGCGAGATCTTCATCCCGGTGCCGGGTCCCTGCCTTCTGACAGGACCCGGCTGTAAGACACTTGTTCAAGCTTAGATGTCATTAACTGTAAAAAAAGGAAAAATAAATAAATAAAGGTTTTTTACAATAAAAATAAATAATAAAAGAAAGTGAAAGTCCCCCCAAACACCACATTTCCCTTTACACAAGTAATAAAGTATAAAAAACACAAAATCACGAAAAACCCCCACTTATTTGGTATCGCCGCGTCCGTAACAATCTGTACAATAAATCCTAATCATAATTGGACCCGCTCGGTGAACGTGGTAAAAAAAAAAAAAAAAAAAACTTGCCAAAAATTTTAACTTTTTATCAAATTGCTTTACATAAAATGTTCTAAAAAGTGATCCGAAAAAGTTACAAGCACCAAAATGATACCAATAAAAAGAGCAACTTGTCACGCAAAAAATAAGCTTACAACCAGCTCCGTAAACCAAAAAATACTATAATTATGCCACTATAAAAATGGCAATACTAAAACAAATGCAATTTTTTCTATTCTAGTTTTCCTTCAATAAAATTGGACAAATAAAAATAAAACTATATAAATGAGGTATCGCCGTAATCGTAGTGATCCGTAGAATAAAGATAATATATTATTGTTATGCTACAGTGAACACCCCCCCCAAAAAAATGCTAAAAATCCCAAACAAGAATTGATGATTTTATTTTCCTCCACACGTAAAAAGTTAATAAAATTTCTTCAATAAGCTAAAAACCCACTAAAATTAAGGTTTTTTTACAGTGCATCTCGTCTCGCAAAAAATAAGCCTTTATTTGTCTAAATTGCTTAAAAAATAAATAAAGATTGTATAGCCTATTCCCAACGAGCGTTGTTATAGAACGGTGCGGTGGGTAGTGACTTGCCAACACCGGTCAGGGTAAGACGGCGGCTGTTCACTGATCGGGGCAAGACGGCGGCTGTTCCTCACAGCCATCCATCCTGCCCCATGGACCAGAAGGGTTACGTCCCCCCCACACACCCCCAGTTTATTATCGCTGCTATTGGCTCATCAATTCAGACGAGCCAATAGAAGCGAATTTACTTATGACGTCAGTAATACCGGTCACCATGTCTGTAGACACGGTGATCGGGGCAGGGTGGCGGCTGTTCCTGACAGCCACCAATTTTGCCTTGCGGTCCAGAGGGGTTTTGTTGCCCCCCTCTGTCCATGTTTGCCGCTATTTGCTGGTCGATTTGGTCCAGCCAAAAGCAGCAATATTCGTCACAATGGGCATCGCTAGGGTGAATAAGAGTAACACTTGGTGATAATTTCCCTACTAAAACGAAGATATGGTACAAAAGCGCTGGCCGTGCACATTGTACAGATTATGGTGTACAACTCTTACGAGCTGTTCCAATGTGCATGTCCTGCCGTATCATTTCTCCGTTTTTAAGAGGAAGATATTAGGAAACTAATATTGGGACAAGAAGGACGGGGCCCCAGTACCTCTGGTTTAGATGTTCCTGTGTTTTGCCAGGACAGCATTTTCCCGGTGAATTCTGCTGCTTCTAATGGTAGGACTCAATAAAGAGTCTGTTCCAAAAGAGGAGTTAGGATGGACACTACGTACTACTAAGAGACCTGCGACACCTCCAGAGTGACAAAAGTTTAGTTGGTCCCCTGGTATATTCTACCTCCTTATACACTAGACATTCACAATTCACGCCCAACCTATTGTGAATTAATTTCGGTAAAATGAATAATTGTAACAACTGTTATGTCCCGTTGCTCCCTATACCCCTCCATTATCTCATAAGGGGAGCCACATAATGGGTACTGACAGAGGTCGCATTAACGCCTCACCACGCGTCATAGACGCGTGATGAGGCGCCATTACCCCCCGAAATAATTGCCATGCGTAAAGTTACGCTTGGCAATTATTCCCTGTAGCGCGCCGGGCCGCTCAGCGGGGCACGTGACACAGTGATCTGTGTCAGCAGCGCTCCGGAGCAAGAGCGCAGGCCCCCGGGAGACCTGTGGACAGTGGGGCTGCTGCTCCCTGTCCTGCTGCATCTCCCTACCTGCCCGCAGCTGCCTGCATTTACGTGATCCCGACGGGACTTAAGGCCGGGTGAGTGTGTGCAGTGTTCTGTGTGATTGTAGTGTGTAGTGTAGTGTAGTGTGTGCGTGCTGTGTGATTGTAGTGTGTAGTGTAGTGTGTATTGTGCTGTGTAGTGTAGTGTGTAGTGTAGTGTGTGCTGTGTGAGTGTAGTGTAGTGTATTGTGTAGTGTGTGCTGTGTGAGTGTAATGTGTGCTGTGTGGGCTATATGAGTGTAGTGTCGTGTTGTGTGCGCTGCGTGAGTGTCGTGTTGTGTGCGCTGCGTGAGTGTCGTGTTGTGTGCGCTGCGTGAGTGTCGTGTTGTGTGCGCTGTGTGAGTGTCGTGTTGTGTGCGCTGTGTGAGTGTCGTGTTGTGTGTGCTGTGTGAGTGTCGTGTTGTGTGTGCTGTGTGAGTGTCGTGTAGTGTATTGTGTAGTGTGTGCTGTGTGAGTGTAGTCTAGTGTGTGCTGTGTGAGTGTAGTGTGTGCTGTGTGAGTGTAGTGTGTGCTGTGTGAGTGTCGTGTAGTGTATTGTGTAGTGTGTGCTGTGTGAGTGTAGTCTAGTGTGTGCTGTGTGAGTGTAGTCTAGTGTGTGCTGTGTGAGTGTAGTCTAGTGTGTGCTGTGTGAGTGTAGTCTAGTGTGTGCTGTGTGAGTGTAGTCTAGTGTGTGCTGTGTGAGTGTAGTCTAGTGTGTGCTGTGTGAGTGTAGTGTAGTGTGTGCTGTGTGAGTGTAGTGTAGTGTGTGCTGTGTGAGTGTAGTGTAGTGTGTGCTGTGTGAGTGTAGTGTAGTGTGTGCTGTGTGAGTGTAGTGTAGTGTGTGCTGTGTGAGTGTAGTGTAGTGTGTGCTGTGTGAGTGTAGTGTAGTGTGTGCTGTGTGAGTGTAGTGTAGTGTGCGCTGCGCGAGTGTAGTGTAGTGTGCGCTGCGCGAGTGTCGTGTTGTGTGCGCTGCGCGAGTGTCGTGTTGTGTGCGCTGCGCGAGTGTCGTGTTGTGTGCGCTGCGCGAGTGTCGTGTTGTGTGCGCTGCGCGAGTGTCGTGTTGTGTGCGCTGCGCGAGTGTCGTGTTGTGTGCGCTGCGCGAGTGTCGTGTTGTGTGCGCTGCGCGAGTGTCGTGTTGTGTGCGCTGCGCGAGTGTCGTGTTGTGTGCGCTGCGCGAGTGTCGTGTTGTGTGCGCTGCGCGAGTGTCGTGTTGTGTGCGCTGTGTGAGTGTGTGCGCTGTGTGAGTGTAGTGTCGTGTGCGCTGTGTATTACCGAAATCTTCATACTCCTCCTCGGGTAAAAATACTCCTCAAAAATGGTGAGAGGAGTATTTTTACCCTTCTGGAAAAATGTTAGTGCGACCTCTGGGTACTGAACTTTCCAGAAATAATTGAAATTTCCATCTTGGACTCCATCGCACATCGTATTTGGAAACCACCTATATGTTCAAAATGCTCATTTCACCACGTGTATTACACTACACCACATATTACACCTTGCTATATTCCCCAAGGGGTGTACATTCAACAATTAGGGTCACTTTTCGAGTTTTCCTCTGTTTTGGTACCACTACGGCTCTCCAAATGTATCCTCACACATGTGAAGGATTTCTTACAAATTTGGCCTCTAAAAGACAAACATCCCTCTTTTCCTCTACTGTGCGCCCATAAAGCATTTTATATGCACATGTGGGGTACTTCTACACTCGGGAGAAATAGTTTTACACCTTTTTTGGGGTTATTTAATATATTATCCCTTGTGGCTTACAAAAATTAGGGGTAAAGTGACATTTATAGGAAAATTTTCACCTTTTTAATGATTCGGGCCTAATTGGATCATTCACCTGTAGGGGCAAATACATATATTACACATTGCGAAATTCTCTAAGGGGTGTGCATTCAAAAATTAGGGTCACTTTTCGGATTCTTATCTGTTTTATACCACTAGGGTTCTCCAAATGCATGTCAAACATTTCTGTCAAATTTGGCTTCTAAAAGGCAAACATTCCCCTTTCCTTTTACTGTGCGCCCATACAACATTTTATATACACATGTGGGGTACTTCTACACTCGAGAGAAATAGGTTTACACATTTTGAGGGGTTATTACATATTTTTATCCCTTGTGGCTATATAAAATTAGGAGTAAAATGACCTTTATAAGAAAATGTTCACCTTTTTCCTATTTAAGTCCTAATTAAATCAAACAGCTTTACGGACAAATGCACATATTACACCTTGCTAAATTCTCTAAGGGGTGTGCTTTCCAAAATGGTGATACTTGTTGGGGTTCCGCTCTGTTTTGGTACCACTACGGCTCTCTAAATGCATCCTGACACATGTAAAGGATGTCTGTCAAATTTGGCTTCTAAAAGGCCAACGCCCCTCTTTCGCTTCTGAGCTTCACTGCGTACCCATACAACATTTTATTTGCATGTGTGGGGCAATTTTATACTCGGGAGAAATGCTAGTACACATTTTTTGGGGTTGTTTCATCTTTAATGCCTTATGGGATACAAAAATTAGCCGTAAAAGTGACTTTTTTGGGAAAATGTTCACCTTTTTCCTTTTAGGGACCTAATTGAAGCAAACACCTGTAGGGGAAAATACACATATTACACCTTGCTGAATTCTCCAAAGGGTGCACTTTCCAAAATGGTGACACTTGTTGGGGTTCCCCTCTGTTTTGGTACCACTAGGGCTCTCCAAATGCATCCTGACACATGTAAAGGATTATTGTCAAATCTGGCTTCTAAAAGGCCAAAGCCCCTCTTTCCCTTCTGAGCCCTACTGTGCACCCATACAACACTTTATATGCAAAAGTGGTGCAGTTCTGTGCTTAGGAGAAATAGTTTTACACATTTATGGGAGTTGTTTCATCTTTTATCCCTGGTGGCTTACAAAAATTTTGGGTAAAAGTGACTTTTTTGAGAAAATTTTCACCTTTTTTCCCTTTTGGGGCCTAATTGAATCAAACACCTGTTGGGAAAAATACACAAATTACACGTTGCTAAACTCTCCAAGGGGTGTACTTTCCAAAATGGTGTCTCATGTTGGGGCTTTTCTCTGTTTTGGTACCACTATGGCTCTCCAAATGCATCCTGACACATGTAAACTTTTTCAGCCTTTTTGCCCTGCAAAAACGAAACAACGCTCTTTCCATACCAAGTGCCCCCCTGTGCCCGTACAGCAGGGTACAGTGACAAAATGGGTATTGGCATACTCAGGAGGAATTGCCCTCAACATTGTAAAATGCATTTTCCTTTTTAACCCATTGTGAAGGTGCAAATTTTAGTGTTCAATGAATCTATAGTAAGATAAAATTACATTTCTGTAATTTCACTTTCATTTATCTTTCACGCTCATGAAACGCTCAAAGGGTTAACAAAATTCCCAAAGGTTGTTTTGAATATTTTGAGGGGTGTAGTTTCTAAAATGGTGTCATTTGTGGGGGGTTTCTGTCATGTGGGCCTTATAAAGTCACTTCTAACTAAATTGACCCTCCAAAAGTAGGTTTTGATGATTTTCGTGAAAATCTGAAAAATTGCACCTAAAGTTATAAGCCTCCTAACATCCAAAATAAAGGAAAAGATGTTTGAAAAATTATGCCAAGTTAAAGCAGACATATGGAAAATGTTAATTATCAAGTTATTTTAGTGATATGACCAACTTTCCAAAAAGTAGAAAATTTTGAATTTGGAAAACATTGTTTTTTTCAAAATTTTTGCCAAATTTCCATTTATTTCATAAATAAATACTAAATATATTGATTAAATTTCTCAACCAGCATGAAGTACAATGTGTCACGAAAAAACAATCTCAAAATCAACTGGATATGTTAAAGCGTTCCAAAGTTATAACCACTTAAATAGACACATGTCAGATTTTAAAAAATGGGCCGTGTCAGGAAGGTGAAAAGTGGCTTCAGCGTTAAGGGGTTAAAGCCAGCTAGCAAGGATTTATGAAATGACTCCAACACATACTGTATCATGTGATTTTTTCAGAGGGGAGTCTAGATGGTCGCTTAATTATGCAGCTACATCTCTGGGACCTCCTACTAGCTCTAACGGGGCAGATGTATTTGCTCTTTTGATTACCGTATGTACTTGAGTATAAGCCGAGTTTTTCAGCACAAAAAATGTGCTGAAAAAGCCTAACTAAGCTTCTACTTGAGTCAATGAAAAAACCCTCTGTACTCACCTCTCCAATGTCCCCGCAGGTCCTCTTCTATCTTCAGCTCCAGCTCCGTCTTCAGTTCCTCGTGGCTGTGTCAAACACACCATGACGTCAACCGCTTGTTGACATCATAGTGTGTGCGCCGCCATTGGCACACACTATGATGTCGGCAAGTGGCTGATGTCATCGTGTATGCGACAAGACCACATGGGGAGCCAAAGGCAGAGCCGGAGCTGAAGACAGAAGAGGACCTGCAAGGGGCGTCAGAAAGGTGAGTACAAAGTTTTTGTTTTTTTTTAGGTTGGGCAGGGGGAGGCTGGCAATATACGGGGGTGGGAGAGAAGGCACTGGCTATATATACGGGGGGTGGGCACTGGCTATATACTGGGGGGCAGGCAATTGCTATATACAAGGGGGCTGCTGGTTATATACTAGAGGCAGGAGGCTGCTGGCTATATACAAGGGGCAGGCACTGGCTACATACAAGGGAGCCGCTGGCTATATACTAGGGGGCTGGCAATATACTAGGTGGTTTCTGGCTATATAATGGGGGCAGGGAGCTACTGGCTATATATTAGAGGGCAGGCGCTGGCTATATACTAGGGGCTGGCTATATGCTGGGGGGCAGGAGCTGGCTATATGCTGGGGGGCTGTTGGCTATATACAGAGAGGCATGTGACCAATGCATTTCCCACCATAGGCTTATACTCGAATCAAAAGCTTTTCCCAGTTTTTTGTGTTAAAATTGGGTGTCTCGGCTTATACTCAAGTGTATATGGTACTCAGACCCATTGCTGTTAATTCCCCTTAAGCCTGGGGAGCGGGGTCATTTTGATTCATTGATGTTTTTTTCTAGTTCCCCTCCCTTGCGAGTACAGCCGCTGTGCAGCAGCGGCGGCTGTCTGGACTTCCAACAGCAGGCAGAGGTAGGTGACAGAGTTCTTGGCATGACCTACTAAACTTGGTACTAAGTCGGTAGTATCTGGTTGCTTCCTCATGACACAGCAGCTGCTTGGGTTATGGTCAAGTGACACTTTTAACTTTTACCCCCAAGACCCCCAAAGCATGGACTGCGTGACCTTCTCATTCAGACCTGGGCACTCTCCGTCTTGGGAATTTCAAAATGTTGAGTTGTGACCGATACTTATTTATGGGAAACTGCATCCATTTCATAGTCGAAGAGTCAACAAAAGGCTAACATATGATAGCTCTATATAAACAATTCCATATACAAAGTTTCCATGCTTATGCAAAGCTTGTAAATCTGAGAAAATTCTACGGGAAATGCCTAAATTATCTGTCCATCTGACTCATACTTTCCATTCGGTTTCATAATAGCAACAATGAACAGTAAATCACAATCTGTGATCAAATGCACTGAAATAATCACTAGACAGAAATGTTTTATGTCACTACCAGAATGTTACGTTTTTTTTGTGAAATGCTGGAGCTACAGAAAGTTCAACATGTTGTAAGCGAAATAAGGGAAAAAAGTGTAAACACTAAAATAAACTATTTTATTTTGAGGTCCACATCTTATGCAGCAGCTGCTGTGTAGTTAAAACCCTTCCAGCAAAGGGCGAGCCAACATGTTGTAGCCACTGAGCTTTATGCAGTTACCATATGTGGCTATAATGTTACCTGTCATACTGACTATATGAATGCAGAATTTTTATTAAAATTAGGAAAAGGCTGCTGCAAATTCACCCAAGTACCGCAAATGCCCCTGTCTATGCACTTGCAGAAGTTGATACCGTGCCTCCTGCATAGATGAGCAGTCATCTGCACATCAAGAAGTCACTGCTCGTCCATGAAATTATATCTCCACATTAATCCCTAACGCCCCTGTACCTGGGGATGTCTTTCAGTCCAGCATGAGATGAATTGTGCACCGTGCCACAGCCATTAGGACATAATAAACTAGTGCTGCTCACATGCCCAGTGCAGTCACAGTCAAGACATCTCCCACAGTATTCAGCCGCAGTACTAGTGCAGTGAGTACAGCATAGGCTGAATATAGAAGAACATGACTTGCCTATGCTGGACATAAGCCCTAGGCATCTCCTGCAGTACTCAGCTTGTGTTGTACTCACTGAACTACTTGATTACTGTGGGAGATCACTAGACGGTGAAGAACATGTCACCATTACAGGCGCATTATGTTTAAAAATAAGGAAGTGCAAAGTTAGACAAGACAATCTTATGTTGCACCAAATTTTTCAAACTTTCAGATGCTGAATGACAAATCAGATGTAGTTTGATGCCTGAAAGTCAAGGTCAATATTTGCAGTTCTGCTATACACTTCTTTAACCCCTTAAGGACGCAGGGTTTTTCCGCTCATTTCTCGCTCTCCAACTTCAAAAATCCATACAGACCTGTGTGAGGGCTTATTTTGTGCGTAACAAATTTTACTTTCCCGTAATGTTATTTATTTTAACAAGCCGTGTACTGCGAAGCTGAAAAAAAATTCCAAATGTGGGCTCAGTTTTTACGACTTTCACTCTTCGCTCCAAATAACACACCTACTTTATTCTTTGGTTTGGTGTGATCGCGGTGATACCAAATTTATATAGGTTTTATTGTGTTTTAATACATTTTCAAAAATTAAACGAATGTGTACAAAAAAGAAAAAAAAAATTTGTCATCTTCTGAAGCTAATAACTTTTTCATACTTTGGCGCACGGAGATGTGTGAGGGGTCATTTTTTGCGAAATGAGGCGACGTTTTCATTGCTACCATTTTGAGGTCTGTGCGACATTTTGATCATTTTTTATTTCATTTTTTATGTGATGTGAAAAGGTGTAAAAGTTGCATTTCGGACATTTGGGCGCCATTTCCCGTCTCGGAGGTCACCGCCGGCCGTAACCGTTTTTTTATTTTGATAGATCGGGCATTTTGGGATGCGGCGATACCTAATATGTTTGTGATTTTTACTGTTTATTATGTTTTATATCAGTTCTAGGGAAAGGGGAGTGATTTGAATTTTTAATATTTTATTAATTTTTTTTATTTTTTAAACTTTTTTTTTTTCTTTTTTTTCCCACTATTTCTTAGACCATCTAGGGTACATTAAACCTAGATGGTCAGATCGCTCCTACCATATACTGCAATACTTCTGTATTGCAATATATGGCATTTTTGCAGCACATTCATTACAATGAGCCACTGGCTCATTGTAACGAATCTGCAGAAGCCTTGTAGCCTCGTGTCAAAAGAAGACCCGAGGCTACCATGGCAACCGATGATGTTCGGGGGCGCGGCGATCGTAATAAAGATGGCGGCGCCCGCGCGTCGCCGTCTTTTAAACGCCGCCGGTGACTTTGCCGGCGGCGTTAAGCGGGTTAATAGCCGTGATCGGTGCAAGCACCGACCGCGGTTATTAGCGGTGGGGGTTTTCTGCAAAATGCAAAACAGTTTTTACTTTGTGTTTTTTTTTTTCATAACATTTGATACTTTAACTTGATAGGATAGTTTTATTCATTACACATTTTTTATCTTTATAAAAATTAGCCGATAAATGACTACAAATGTGAAAAAATATGCTTTTTTTGTCATTTTTACGATGAAAGTTTTTTTAAAAAGTAGTAAAACCGAATAAACTTTAACTAAAATATGTCATAAATATGTACACCATCATTCCATCCCCCTTTTCCCAAGTCCAGGTACAAATGCAGAGGGTGCAAGTAGTTCTGCAAACTTCCTACGCTCCTTCTTTCTGACTTCAGCTGACAGGCTGGAGGGGGCACATTTCAAAGGCCTATATCTTCAGAACCCAGACACCTAGAAACACAAATCTCTCCACTCTTAAAGTCAGTTGGAAATCTCAGAAATAGAAAGTTGTATATAAAAATCAAACTTTTTACTACAACTTTGAGTGTATATCTCTGGTTCTATGAAGCATCAATACATAAACCATATATCAAGGGGAGATTCTCCTGTTTAATATGACACCAGAAGTGTGTTTCTAGGTGCCAGGGTTGAAGTTGGTCGCTGTCATGACGTTTATAAACATCCATTCTGCGTAGGGCATGTGCAAATAGGAGGTATATAGCCGTATGGCAGTCGTGAAGGGGTTGAGACTGTCTAGTCCTATGTTCTGTGTACCTCCTGTTAGTTGGCTTAACCAGAAAAAAGCACCAAAATGAGACCACACCACTGTTGTCTTGGAGGCTCCTAAAACCCTTGATAAATGTGACACAAGGCATATGAGACAGTTTTTTTTATGAGAGAATTCTTTTGTAAAGTGATTGAAAAATCCACCACAATAAATCAGACCAGTCAATTTGTTAGAGGAAAATGGAGAATTTTTGTTTTACTCTTCCCTCCTTTTTTTCTAATCACAAAAAAGGTGGGTGAGGCATCAATGGGGATTGGTGGGTCACTACATAGAATAACACATTTCAGATATACAGAGGCTTCAAGAGACAGGCACATCTTCATTAATGTGGTACGCCGCACACCAGTGGTGCATTTGGCACTGCCATAAGAGACGCCAGTCTTAATAGTCAGTTATATTATGTAAACTAAAAGTAGCTTTCTCCCCTTTCCTTTTTACCAAATGTATAAAATAATTGGTTTTCTTTTCATTACTGAATATATTATAAAACATAAACTGTATAGCCAGACTTACTGACTGTATTGTAACAGACAGAGATTAGTAGTAAATGAAATAAATGCCCTTGTAATGTTGTATGTACATTAGCAAGAGACAAATCTACCACAGAAACAGAGAATTAAATAAAAACAATTGTTGGGTCATTGGTTGGAAGGGTCCCTACTGAATTCCTTTACTGGAAAGGCAAAGCCCTTCCCAAATATTCTCATCTCGATGATTGGCAGATAAATAACAGATAAAGAAACAAAACAAACTTTGGTTTATGTTCTTTGTGTCTGCCTTTAATGAACAATAGAAACTTACTAGAAAAAAAAAAAACCTGCAGATATTTCTACTTCCACCTGGTTTTATTCTTGCTTCTGACGCTATTTATCTTCCGATTGTAGCTTTTTAAATTCTATATTTGGTTCATGTTTATGGAGGCAGCCATCTTGCCTGATCTGCTGTAACAGCATTTAAATATTGATATGCATTACTATCATAATTTATTAGAAATATTAAAAAACTAAGAAAAAAAGCCATTAATAAAAATATGCTTTATTACAATTGGGTACATAAATATATACAAATGTGTACCATATAAATGGAACACTGAAAAATAAGGGGAGAACACAAGTGGCCCCAGATGGAAATGGGACAACCATAGAGTACAGAAGCCCCTCTCCATAAGCCACAGACCAAAAAATACCCAATATCTCAAAGTAAGGATCTTATCAAAAAGTGAAGTAAAGCAATTGGGGGTAAAAATATCTATAATTCAGGACGAAGCATCAGTGCGAAAAGCGCATCGGGGTGTACTACTGGCCCCCCTGGATCACACATTGACTACCCACCATCATGCTCTCGGATGAGTATACTGTGGTTACATGGATTTGTCCAATATACCTGCATAGCAATGTACTACTACTCCATTCACATATTTCTGGGCACAGCACCGCTACTTCTATCCTACATATGTGGGCATAGCATAGTACACTCAATTACTAAATATCTGGACACAGCACATTCCTACTCCTTCTCTATATATTTGGAAATACTATTACTCCTATCCCAGTACAGTTCTTATACTATCATTTATATATAGGCACATCACAGTACTACCACTCCAACCACTCCACTACCACTCCTATTTTACACAAATTGTTACAACACAGTTCTACTACTAACCAGCATTTATTTTGGGACAGCACAGTGCTACCTCTTCTATCTTGCATATATGGACACAGTACTCATACTCCTATTGCACATTGGCAACACAGCACTAGTCCTCGTATCCAGCACACTCCTCC
Source organism: Engystomops pustulosus (assembly GCF_040894005.1). Taxonomy (NCBI): domain Eukaryota; kingdom Metazoa; phylum Chordata; class Amphibia; order Anura; family Leptodactylidae; genus Engystomops; species Engystomops pustulosus. The sequence goes on along the minus strand of NW_027285682.1, from coordinate 16,008 downwards.
TCCTCCTCCATGGATATAAATGGAAGATATTCTACATGGCCTGTAGAAATGTGAAGGAGTTGTCCAGTTTCACTAAATAAATGTTATTGTTTGTAAAATGAAAGTTATATAATTTTCCAGTATACTTTCTGTATCTCCATGCTTTCCTAGATATCTGGCAATTGTTAAGGTGCATTCACACATTGGGGCACATTTACTAAGGGTCCGCACGGCGCATTTTTGTTGGGTTTCCCGACTTTTTCCGATTTGTGCCGCATTTAAGTGGGGGTTTTGGCGCACGTGATCGGATTTTGGCGCAATCGTTCCGACTTGCATGCAACACAAATCGTGGGGTGTGGCCGACGGACAACCCAACTGATTCGGACAAATCGCGGGATTTACAATTCAAATTGTGTCGCAAGACAAAGCACTCACATGCACCGGGAAGAAGAAGGTAAACTCCGGCGGATCTCAGCGGGGAAGCGACACATGCAGGAAAATGGATGCACGATCTTGAAGAATCGTGCCAGACTTCATCCTCGACGGACAATGCACCTCAGGGATCGTGACAGGACCGGGTAAGTAAATCTGCCCCATTGCAGTTTTTGAAAAACACTTGCATTTTACTGAAAATATGTAATTTATAAGATGCATTTTGCAGTAATGGGTTTGAAATACATTCCAAAATGCAACAAACACACAATGGCGCACAATTACTAAGGGACATGCACCAGTTTTCTGTCCGATGGAGTGCCTCCGTTGCCCTGCCCAGTTGGTTGCCTAGCAACATTTGAAGAAAAAACACTCTGCATACAGATATTATGCATGTGCCACCGATTTTTTTCCGTATCCATTGACTTCTATGGATGTACGTGGTCTGCATGCGAGACAAAATAACACATGCTGCTATTTCTTTCTCAATGTCTGCACATCCGTGAAAAAAATGTGAACAGAGCCATAGGAAACAGTGGTTCTGTTTGCCATCCACAAAAAAAGGATAGCGCACAGACCTCAAAAGCACCCGTCTACATGAGCCCTAAATTATACTATTTAGTACACTATTTTATATTAACATTCTCAGGACAATCTTCTTATCCTTGCAAATCACTGGTGACTGTTACTGATCGCATGGGTTTCAATGGAAATGCAAATGAAATCAGACTGAGCCCCGCCCCCAGACGTTTGCATTGCATTTCTAAACGTAATGTAAATGCCACATGTGACCACACCCTAAACATTCAGATAATATTTTGTTTCTTTTCTTGACAGTATCGTAAGGATACTTTTCTGGGTATCGCATCGCACTCAAAATTCTGGTATTGGTGCAACCCTACTTATGATGAAAAGCTCAAATTTAGATTGTAAATAAACTAAACTTCACATTTTTTAAATTTCCCTCAGAAACATTTAATAAAATGTAATCAAGTAATATATATATACACTGCAAAATGAAATAATCAAAAACTACAACTTGCCTTGCAAACACATAATGGAAACAATAATGGAAACAAGTTGCAAAGCCCCAAGGCAAAAATTGGCTGCTCGTCTAAGAGGTTAAAAGGCTTTCCCATGAAAATGGAAAACCCCCAGAGGTCCAGGGCTGAGGTAAGAAAAATAAAACCACATTTTTACAGGGCTCAGGGTACTTTGGATTTCAGGCCCTGTGTCTGACCAGGAGTGCCGAGGTTCATTCATCCAATGACCGGAGCAGGGTAGGTGTGTATCCTTTTTTTATATACCCCAGAGCAAAACCCATTTATGGTCTATGGCAGAGTTTTCTAGACATGCGAACTGTGAACTGTCCAGAGGTCAATATGCAATTAAGGGGAGTTCATTTTTTTTTTAATAGTGGTCCCACATTCACCTTTATGTAGAAGACCTGTCACCCCTGCCTGTGCTGATAGTAAGGTGTCCACGCAAAGAAATCTTTTACAAAAGGAAATGTCAGAATATTTTAGGCTGACTGGTGATAATAAATACTTCAGGATTTAGGAATTTTTTTTAGGCTTCTGTCGAATAACATTTTTTCCTTGTAATATACCTTCAAAGCAACAGGACGTACTATTATGTCTTAGAGCTGCTAAGACATATTGACAAAACTGCACCTAAAACCACCTCAAAGCTGATAGCGATGCAGTTTTAACTGCAACGTGTGAACGCACCCTTAATTTTGGGAAATTTGCCTTTTTAAAAGTTTAGGAGAGAAGTAATTATATTATAATCACTATCCCCAAGGATTTCATGGACACTGACATTTTGGACAAGTTCTGCATTGTTAGAAATTACAAGATTCAACAAAGCATCCCCTCTTCTGGGATCTTTCACAAACTGTGCCATAAAATTATCCTGCAAAAAGTTGAATAAATATATCACAGATGAAGCAAAACCTTGACCCCAATTGATATCTGAGAAGTTAAAGTCTCCCTTGTCACACTCTTCATCGAATATTGCCTCATTGACGCTCACTATCAAGTCTCTTTTGACAAACACATACACCACCTCCTCTCCTGTTTTCCCGAAAGAGTTTAAAACCGTTGAGAATAACATCACAATCATGTGATGCATCTAACCATGTCTCAGCTACACAAACTACATCTATGTGTTCCTCTATTACAGGGGCTTGGAGCTCACCCAGTTTGCCTGCAATACTGCTGCCATTTGTGTACATATGCATCCATTTTCCACATTCATTTCTTTTAAAAGTTCAATATAGTAACTTGGAAAACTGGTAAAACGTTAATGAATTCTCCCCACTGACAGCAGGAAAAGACAGTCCAGTCTTCTCTGACGGTCAGAGTGATGACTGAAGATGGTGTAACAACTCGTAGAACGCGAGAGTCTGGCAGAGCTTCAGCATCTTCTTCATTTACTATTGTGAAAAAAACCTGTCCTCTTAGGATGTGTTACAATTCATAGAAAGACGCCATGAAAAATCATGGTACAATATATCACAATACCTAAGATATATGCTCTTAGTAGATTGTAAGCTCTTGCGAGCAGGTCCCTCATTCCTATTGTTATTACTCTGTAAGGCTAGTTACTATACATGTTAATTGGTTGTTATATGTATCCCATGATTTGGCACTACTATATATGTGTAACGTTTTATTTCTACATACATCACAATATATGAGATAGTATATGTCATGTTTAGATGTAATACTGTCATATGAAATATGATACATAAAATAATAAATAAAAAATATAATTGTAAGATATTATCTGTACAGATATGTAGGATGCTGTAAGAAATATAAGACTCTATTATATCAATGTATATCAGATAAATACTTCAGGATTGGGGTTACTCTATGAATAAATTCATGAGGCCATAAACAATATACTGCACTACATAAGATACTGTAGATGTACACACAATACACACTACTAATAGATACTAATAAGACAATCTTCAGGGAGTTATACATTATATCCTATATGCAGGGTGTCCTGGGGAAGAAGTGTACACAGCACACAGACAGGGCAGGCAGGGTGCCCCCTCTCCAGCACGGAGGGTCCCTGCCCCACACTGTGTCCGGGCTTGTTGCTGGGAGACTTGTGTAACAACTCGGGAAAGTACAATGTAAAGGTCCCGTTACTCACTCGGATTCGCTCCCGTCAGCAGCCGTGTCCATGGGACCTGGAGTCCATCAGAATGTCCGCAGAGAAGCGCCGGAGCTTTCCCACAAACATTTCTTCATCTCCAGCTGCGGAGACTCCGGAGACTCCCCTGTCCCTGCGCTCCGCCCGCTCCCCGCCTCAGCAGACAGAGGAGCTTTCCCGCCCATTGTCCTCTCTACCAATCAGCGCGCTGCCTACAAGAGTTCTCAGCCCTCATGGTAGCCCCTCATGACGACATTACATGTAGTTACCTCATAAGTGCACAGCTATAATACTCTGCTACATACTCATAGCAATGTGTACACAACCAGCATTCATTTTATACACTAACAATATAGGCCCAGTTAAACTCTGCAGAATATATAAGGTACTGTCTAACAAATATTCCCTGTATATTAATGGAGAACTGTATAGTGGGGACAGAGGCATCTCTCAGAGCAACAAGTGCGCCATAGAAAATGTTCAGCCTACAAACCTAATATGCCCATAACGTATGTTACACGACCCACATTATATATTGTACCTCCCAGTAGACCCCACTTAGTATAGTCCATACCTCCCAAAAGGAACCAGAGATATTAACAGAGTGATTTTTTTTCATATATATATATATATATATATATATATATATATATATATTTATATTCACAAACATAAATATCTCCAGATTGCTGGCACCTTAAAACACAGTCCTAGATAGATATGAAAGAGTAGATTCTAGGTGCCAGGGATTCAAAGTTATGGCTCATTGGCGATAAAGGTACCACCCTGTGAGGACGTATAAGAGAAACGGGCCCCCTTTGATTATCCCCCAAACTGTATAATGTTCCCCTGTGGACCCCAGGTACAATACAGACTAATGTGGACCTCCAACATACAATGCCCTCTTTTTTACGTAGTAAACTTACATGTAATGCCCCCTTCATTTTAGCTCCATTATACCCTACTTTCTTCTCCACAATGATCCCTCCCGTTTCTTTAAGCCATACTCATAATACGCTCTTTTAACATATAATGGCGCCTTTTATTTATCCCTCATCCTCCCATTTATAACGCTCTTCCTTGGTGTACCATGACTCCCCATCACATTTTGCCCCCTAATATTGTGCCCCCCACCATCCCCTCACAATTTGCACCTTCCCTGCTCCCCTTCATATTGTGACCCTTTATCCCCATTCTTTCCTTGTTGTGGTGTAATTAAAAAAAACAGGTACTTACCTCTTCCCATTCCTCCACAGCAGTTGTCTCCTCTCCTGTCTTTTCAGCTGTTGCTGTGTGCAGCACTGAAGTAGAACAATTTGTAACAAATGGCCAGAAAACATTGAACCATGGGTCTTACAAAGACCCGTGGCCGTCATGGAGACAGATCGACGCTCCTCGATGATGTCATCTAAGGAGCCCTCTCTATGCAGCTGACGTGGGACTTACTGATACGTTAAAGGGAACCTGTCACCAGGAGACCCATGTTTAGCACCCCCATTCCCCACAGAGCATAGTACATACCCTGCCAAAGTGTTTTTGTATAAAAAAAATAGGTTTTACAGAAATGCCTTCAATGCCATGCGCTCTGTGACTAGGCACTTGTCCCCTGGGAGTGGCTATAGAGGAGCAGTTTCCAAACGCACCTCTGTGTGTCCTTTTCAAACAGATGAAACCGCCCACCAAGGCCATCCCGTGCTAAAAATGGGTCTCCTCTTAACAGGTTCCCTATAAGGGGTTAAAATGCCCCCTTTTCTGTAGCCTCCTCTTTACAATGCCTCTTTTGGAGCTGCCTTTTTGTAGTTTACTAATTTATGCTCCATGTTTTGTAAATTCTGCCATCTTTTCTTTTTGTTGTTAGAAAAAAAATAAACTTTCCTTTCTGTGTTCCATGCAAAAGCTATCCTCTTCTCTTCCTTGCTGCTGCCATGCCCGTCTATTTTTCACTTTCCACATTCCAAAAGCATTTTTCTGCTTACAGAGCTATATGACGGGTTTGTTATCTGCATGAATATTTGTACTTCCTAATGGCACAATTTAATATTCCATGATATACATTACATCTTTAATTACATTTTTGCTACTATTTTCTCAGGTGTTTGAACCTTGAGGGGTGTGATCGCTCATGTATTATACTGCTATTCTATTCTACTCTATTCTATTCTACTATTGCTATGCTATTCTATTATACTAAGAAGGAAGGAGGCAGAGCATAGATAGTGGGGAGAGGCGGAGAGTCAGGGAGAGCGGTGCCTCCAGGGCCCAGGGACTTTTAGAGGCCCACTGAGGAATTTTCAGAGTTGTATGGAGAGACTAGCGCTGCCCTCCTCTCCATGGTAATACATGTGTGCCGGCTCCTGAAACACATGTGTTACTATTGACCATTCAGGACCTGTGAGATGAGTCATCCACAGGTCCTGTTCGTGGAGCACTGCTGAGGGGAGTCGCAGCACATTTGTGAGGTAAGCATGTGTTTTTGTGTGTGTGTGTCTGCTCTTCTGTGTGTGTGCAGTTTCTGTCTTTGCAACTCATTCACTCTTTTGGCATAGATCAGTACTACTACTGTACAGTACTACTATATCCTGTATATATAGGCACAGCTTAGTACTACTACTCCTATCCTGTATAAATGGGTACAGTTCAGTACTATTACCCCTATCCTGTATACATGGGCACAGCTCAGTACTACTACCCCTATCATGTATATATGGCCATAGCTCAGTACTTTTACTCTTATCCTGTATATATAGGCACCGAAAGTTGAATTATGATGGAGCAGTGCAGGGAGTACCAGATTCATGAAGAATGTGTGCCATAATTTCTGAATTTGGCGCCCTCTGCACACTACACAGAGAAAATGCACATAGGGCAGTTTGCACTGTTTTAATAAATGTGGGCCACAGTGTATACTCAGGGAGAGCTCCCGGTGTATACACTGAGCATATACATTGTCATATACTGGCAAACAATGTATAGTTTTTTCAAGCTACATCTTTCCATTCTGGCGGTCCTTTCCCCTCTGTAACACTCACAAAACAGTTCTGTTCCTTGGGTTAGTACTTATCTGTGAGTCATCAATGACATTTTATCAGATGACCCGCTGTATTTATGGTTTATCCATGCTGGCTAATTGCCAGGGTCATGTGATTCATCCTCACTAGCTTTATGTGGCATCAGTTACTTTTACCTTTTTACCCAAGCAAAGCCCAAAAGTTTGCCAAAATCATGGTGTAGATTGTCAATTGTGTAGATTGTGTGGCAAGTTGGCGGGGTCCAGCACCCAGCACCCCTGCAAACCAGCTGTTAAATAATAAATGGAGAAGGAAAGAGGAAGCATATATTTCTGATCTCTTAGTACTGGCTTTTCATCGTAGCTCCAATTCAAATGAATACAAGCTGAACTCCAGTGAATTGATGGATCCCTGCCAATCTGATTTTTAGGACATATTCTATCAATATGATGTCAATATTTTTAGCCCAGAAATCCTGTTAAAGTTGGTCAACACATTAAGTTCCAAAAACTCCTTTAGTGCATTTTCATCAATTAGACTGATTGACTGAATAATGACAGAATTCACAGTAAATATACAATAAATAGATCTAATCTTTAACACATTGTGGGGTCTCTTGACCTTAAAGGTATGTTCTACTGTCTGAGATGGAAATGCAACCAGAGAGTTATTAGAACCGCTGAGCTAGCTGCACTGTTTACGTAGCTCCCATAGCAGTGAAAGTGAGCTACGGAAACATTGTAGCACAGATAGCTATGTTTTTTCCATAAATCTGGATCTATGGAAACAGCATAGCTCACTGCACTCCACTGTGCAAATTCACATATAAGGGAGATGTATCCTGTTCCGATGTTTCTATAAATTCTGTCCACCAGATGGGACACTCAAACACTTGGAATGGCTAAAATGGTAGTAATCTGTTAATTTACTTGAAGTGTTCAAGAGCACCATTCCCATCCAATCTAATCTCTGCACAACCAAATCTATCAAGCCTCAAAGGGGGAACACAAAGGGGGATATTTATCAGGACCTCTGCGCACCACCAGTGGCGCAGAGGCCCTGAAATAATCACAAATGCTAGCTTATTGCTAGCTTTTGCGATTATTTTCCCCAATCCGCCACCTTCACGCTAGTGGGGCGTGAAGGGGGGGGGCGCGGCCGGCCGAGCGGGGGGGCGCGGCCGGACGGGAGTGCTGCTGGCAACTTTTCATAGGTGAAAAGTCGTCGACTGCGTTTTTTTCTACACCAGACCCTGCCTGGCGTAGGATAAACGCTGCGCAACTGGCAGCCCGATACATCAAGAGGCAGAAGCCTCTTGATGTATCGGGCTGTGAATTAGCAGCGGCGGGGCGATCATACGCTGGCGCACGAGCGCCAGCGTATGATAAATATCCCCCAAAAAGTCCAGTAGACAATACTACTCACTGGGGAGAATTTATCATATACCAGCAGGCAGTGGCGTATAATAAAAGATCTGACCCCCCGCCGCTACAGCGGATACATCAGGAGGCTGTCCGGCATGCATCTGTACTACCAAAAACATGCATTTTTCCTCTCCTCCAAACTCTTGCAGTTCCCCCCCTTCCCTACTCAATGCACATGACATTAGGTAGGGAGGGAGAGGGAACTGCAAGAGTTTGGTGGAGAGAAGACTAACACAGGCACACACAGGCTGAAACCCTCCCTATCACCCCTCCCCGGTGACTCACCATATGCTGCTGGCAGGGAGCCAAGTAATGAAAGCATTGATTCAGAAAGCATTTTTAAAATCAGCATAGCAGAGGCTATTGGAACCTGTCACCAGTTAAAAATCACATTCCAGGTGACAAGTTGCCTTCAAATGATAAAGTTCCCAATGTCTGCAGCCTCCACATGGTGGAGCATATTGTTCATAGGTAAATTTTACATTTAAAATACAGATGATGTAGTAAACAGTCCCTAACGGAGGCTAAAGGCATCCAGACAATTAATATACAGAATTATATTCAATCCTTAGCACTTTTGATGAATAGGTTGGATTTGATGGACTTCTTTATTTAGTCTACTCTACTATGAACTCAAGGATGTGCATAGAAATATACTGTTCAATAAACACATCTTAAAACAAAATCAAAGATTCTTAAAAAAACTAACACTCAACATCAGTCATAAAATCCTTAACTTTATATAATGATAAGTTTGCTGATGATACTTAGCAATGTTTGGTGGCTGTGGATATTGCAGAATAGTTATTTACTGAAGCTCTTAGTTACAGGAATTCCAGGAAACTTCTGTAAATGCTCCAGATTAATTATGCACATTTTATGTATTACAGTAGTGATTTTCCACTATACTCTTGATATTTAAGCAAGTCTAGTTGTTAAAAAGTTAATGCCCCAGAGGAAATCAGAGATACAACATGGGTGCACAGCGGGTGGCTTGGGACCCAGAAATCCAATTAGCTTAATAAGGTATGACAGATAGTCACCACCCTCTCAATCGCTAGTTTACAATGAATGCACAATGAAAAATATCACAGCCTGATAAACAACAGTGCTTATTATGTTATAACTCATCATTCAGACTGGAAATATATAACTTTACAGTAGGCACCAAAATGTCCATAAGGCTTCTGGATAATTTATGAAATGGAATTGTATGTAATACAATGTACAATACACATACAGATACTAGAGGGTGTTTAATAAATCACTTAGTTGTAATAAAATGTTAGAGGATGTTCTCCATGTTGTTAACCGCCTAATTGCCTGCATCGTACAACCAATATACACATAACAGCGTGATGTGATTCAGTTTTAACATAGTGCCCTGATTACAACTTATAACCACAATTCCCTAATAGGTAATAAGTAAGAAGCCTTTTGCCTTTACCACTGCCTGGATACCTTGCAGTTACAGGCAGTCCCCGGGTTACATACAAGATAAGGTTCATCTGTTTGTTCTTAAGTCGAATTTGTATGCAAGTCAAACTGTATATTTTATCATTGTAGTTCCGGACAAAAATTTTTTTTGGCTCAGTGTCAGTTGCAGTTTCTAAATTTTTTGCTGTAATTGGGGCAAGGATTATCACTAAAGATTCATTACAGACACCTTACAGCTGATCATTGCAGTCTGGGACTATAGTAAAACCAGAGAGCTTCACCAGAGGTCAAAGTGGGCAGAGGGGTCCGTCTGCAACTAGGGGTCGTCTGTAAATCGTGTGTCCCTAAGTAGGGGACCGCCTGTATTATGTTAACCATTAAGTCCTCTGTATACCAAAATCAGTAAAATGTTAGGCCCCTATATATAAGTTTTGCCAAATCTGGGTCATGCAGAAGAAAAATTAACCCAAACGCATTATGACAAGAAAAAAAAAATCTAAATGTTATAAAAGATAGCGACAGTCCAGACCTCAGCCCATCTTATTCTCTGTTTTACAGCATTTCATTACGCTCACAGTGCCCCGCACTACCCTTATAGTAAAAGTACGCCTTGTACACAAGGCATTTTTTTAATTTAATGGAACTTTATGTTGATTGCCTCAATTCTGTGTACAGAATTCATTACATTTTACATGGCAGGAAATGCTAATTATGTTTTATGAAACTTCAAGATTCCCATGGAGAGGAACTAACCTTTAACCTAAAGCCTTTTGTCTGTGCAAAGCTGCAGATGTTATTGTGACACTGAGTGTAGTCTCCAAAACTCACTGTACTAAAAAATAGAAGTAGACAGGATATTACTGAGCACCAATGACACCAGCAATATGCTAGTAATTATTTAGAGGGTTCCATTGAATTACAAGAAAAAGAAGGTTATGTCTATGAGTACTGTTGTACGAGCACATGAGCACACAGCAGTCTCTCCATTCATTTTACATGAATGCACCGCCGAGCCGTTCACACGTCTGTATGAGAGAGTTTTGGAGAAATGACTGTCAGCTCAACGAATGTTTGGGCACCAGCTATCTCATCTGCATAGGAGGCATTAATATTGCACTATTCTATTTCTGTGCCACTCATATATCTCACAACTGGAACAACTCCTGTATTAAGGCTACAACCAGAGACCTCTGTTTACATGACGTCCATTATAATCTGCCATTATGGAAATATCTGAGCAGCATAGAAGTAAAAAAGCACCCCCACCTTTATGCTCCTGTAAACTCCTCCCCCTTGCTTCTTCAGAGCTCACAGCCTGGTGAACTGACATCAGTGGGTCCAAACTTGGGCGTGGAAGGGGGCTATGGTGGAAGTTGTTCATAAAGTGATGCTGAGCATCTTTCACTCATCACTTTTTGTCCTTACTTAACCCCCTCCCTGACACCTTGGGCCAAATGAGAGCCACTGTGGCTGCTATTGTGGTAGTTACACTCATGCCTGTATGGTCTGTATGGACAATAGATCATGTCACAAGGATAAATGTGCTTTCCCATGTTGTTCTAAATTATTGCTCAAAGATGCTATTTTTGGGTGGGGCATCGTTGGACTAAGAGAAGCAGGATGGTTATTAAGAGAAATCAACTAAGTGGTTACAATAAAATACATGCACACACAGCAATGATGCTCCAGACATCCCTGAATGTCCTTTTCAAACAAACATATTTCTCCAGTCCTGTATTTCAGAGCCATATGAATCCCCTTACAGCCGAACACCCGACTTACAGACGACCCCTAGTTACAAACCCCTAGTTACCAGACCTCTGGTAATTGGTAATGTGCTGAACTTTAACCCCAGGCTACAATAAAGAGCTATAACAGTTATTAAAGGCATCTGTAATTAAGCTTTATTGTTAATCCTGGTTCTCATGAAAATCCAACATTTTTTAAATCTAATTGTCATAGAGACCCAAAATAATTTGTCTGGAGCTACAATTATAAAACATACAGTTCCGACTTACATACAAATTCAACTTAAGAACAAACTTACAGAACCTATCTTGTACGTAACCCGTGGACTGCCTATATGTGGCTTTTTTTTAATCCATATCACATATGTCACCATATTTGTATAAAATACGGTGGGTTGACAAATGATGTTACTAGCTTGCTCAACCCCCAAATGCCTAGATACGGCATGTATTTACGGCAGCATAAGGTGCCATGCGGTTTTTTATATGTTCCTATACACTTCAATAGAGTGTACAGAATCTAAATATGTGGAATAATAAGACATGATCTATATTTGAGTCCCACTCATGGTACATTTATCACACAAAAACGAGCGGACCCTATAGCATATAAATATTTACTAGCAAAAACTGTTAGAAACTGTTCGGGAAATGCCCATATTTTGGCAATATTAAAACATAACTTTTATTTGTAATATTATAAGATCAATAAGATATTGAAGGTAAGATTAAAAATACAGATGATGTTGAGTGTGATACAATGTAGTTAGTATAAAGAATCATAATCTGGTGTAATTCTGTTGGTATACAGGCGGTCCCCTACTTAAGTACACTCGACTTACATACGACCCCTAGTTACAAACGGACCTCTGGATATTGGTAATTTATTGTACTTTAGCCTTAGGCTACAATAAACAGCTGAAATAGTTATCACAAGTGTCTGTAATGAAGCTTTAGTGTTAATATTGATTCTTATGACAACCCAAAATTTTTAAAATCCAATTGTCACAGAGACCAAAAAAGTTCCGGTTGGGATTACAATGATAAAATATACAGTTCCGACTTACATACAAATTCAACTTAAGAACAAACCTACAGACCCTATCTTGTATGTAACCCGGGGACTGCCTGTATATGATAAATCCAGTGTTCATCCTATAAAATGTGATATGGTAATTTTCATATCACCATATCACTATTTCTATAGTGGTAGGTCACCAATATTGATACAATAGTAATGGTATCAATTGAGCATAGTAGCATCATGGAATAATACGGCTATTTAAATGTATTGTCATATGGTCATTGAAATAAATGTGGCCTGTATGAAAACGGTACAGTATAGGTAGCATATGGCTGTTTTCATAAGTTTGAGTGAAAAAGGGCAAACTGTTGACAAGCGCCTGCAGCACCCATAGTCTCAGATTCAATAAACACCTTTATTACACATGCTCATTCATTTTAAAGCACTTAGGCCTCATGCACGCGGTCGTATGCTTTTTCCTGTTCTGTATATACTGTTGAATTTTGGCTGTAAATACAGTATGTTTTTCACCACGTATTAGCATGTATGGCACTGTATTCGTACCGTATCCGTATAAAATAGAGTAGGCTGGCTGATGGATGGCTGACTATTGGCTGGCTGTCAGAATGCACCTCCCACTGGTTCTGGTCTTCCTGCATGTATATACAGCAGCATATGATGCACAGCCGTATGCAGCGTGTTTGCAACCCGTATTTTATACGTTCCTATAGACTTCTATGGGACGTATGGAATGGAAATGCATGAGAAAAGAGGACATGCTCAATATTTTTATTTTTTCAACAACGGTACGTTATGGTGCGCAATACGACCGTATTGCCAATTGTAATGAATTGGGCCATATGCTAATTGTATATATGAACGTTTTAATATGTTCGTGTGCATGAGGCCTAAGCAGAAGGAAATATAGTGCCACAGCAACCTTTAAAAATTGAAAGTGAACCTTGTCAGTAATAAATCCAGATTCTGTTTGACATCCCATGTATCAGATTTGAGTTTGAAGACCTTCAATCCCGCCACTGCTGTGGTACGACACACTGAAATTTTAGAACAGGATAATGTCCATCCACAAACAGCTAGGGATTTACAGGAATGCATCAATCTCTGCCAAATGTCAGTACTTCCTTAGGGCTCATTCACATGGCCATCATGGGGGCAGTGATCTAGTCGTATGATTCGGGACCAGATCACTGCCCCCATAGACTTCTACGGCTCCTGGCCATGGTGAGGTGAGCACACGGTGTGTCACCGCACCGTCACCGAATCGGCCACCTGCTATAGGACATGTCCTACATTTTGGCAGCGGCAGACGCTCATCTGCCAGTAAATGGAGGAGGGGTGAAGAGTGCTTACCCCTTTCCCTCCTTCTCCTGGCCCGGTGCTCACCCGGGATACGATCCGGGCAAGTACACTGCAATATGAATATGGCCCAGTCCCCAGATTTATCACCAATCGAAAATTTATGCGACCAAAATAAATTTTTTGTCATAAATTTTATTTCAATTTATATTTTCTTTTTAACTATTTACTCGTCCTAGCATTTAAGAGTTTAAGCTTTTACATTCAGATTGACATACAGATTCTATCAAGGGCAATGGTTATAAAGCTACATAATTGCTAATGTTCCAGTTCTAAAAATATTTTTTTACATTTTATTTGTTTTTCCAGTCAAGCAGAGAATACATCAATTAGGGATGTGCTTCTCTTATCTCATCCGTCCCTGTCCCTCTGAACTCCCCCTGCTACTGTCCCCACACCCTCAGAAACTACAGGAAAGTGGTGGACGACTGTAGAATACCCCATGTGTAAACAGAAGATCATGAGAAAGAAACATGTGGTCACATCCGATGGGAACCTGTGGATCCTCACAGCTGGAAACAGCTTGATAGTTGTGTGTCGCCTCTCCAAAAACACATTCATATTTGTATCTATGCTGTATATAAACTCAATTTGTCATACTTGTACAATATAATATGATCACTGTAGGGGTAAAAGTCACTAATAAAGCTAAAATACTAATATAAACTAATCTAACTAATATAAAAGCCAAAAATAGAGTTATTCCATCTACACTATCAACCGCAAAGTTGGTAGAAGTCAGAGAGGTCTGTTTGTAAGTCGTCTGAAAATAGGGTGCTCAATTTATATTGTTTATTTCCAATATCCTTTCTGTATCATTTCCTCACTGTTTTCTAGGTCACTTCTTGCTGTCATTCTATCGGAAGCTTTACTGTTTACTTAAAAAACAATCCATGGTCATGTGATGTCACACAGGTGCACAGCTTTGTCACGGGTGCTCCTGTGACCCTCAATCCGGGTCACTCCTATACGTGCCCCAGAACCCCGGCACTGTGCTTACCTGTCCGTGTTCCCATGATGGCTCCAGCGGTGGCCACCTCCTAGGGCAGTGATGGCAAACCTTTTAGACACTGAGTGCCCAAACTACAACCAAAACCTGAGTATATTTCGCAAAGTGCCGATGCGGCAAGCTGATCTGTCACAGGTTTAAATTGTATAGGCACCTGAGGACACCAATACAGTAGAAAGAAGGAGAACAAGTTTGGATCATTTTTGTAGCTTCCTTCTAAGGTCCTGGGCTGCCTGGGACTGCAAGAGGCCTTAAGTCCTGTTTGGCAAACTCTACCCTGGGGTGATGCTAAGGGTGCCCATATAGAGGACTTTGAGTGCCACCTCTGGCACCCGTGCCATAGGTTCGCCATCACTGTCCTAGGGTGTTCGCGCGCTGGCTTCCCGGAGTTTTAATTGCCGCTGGCCGGCTGCCAATTTCTGATAAATTCTCAGCCCCATCTTGTCTTCCCTGCCGGATCTTAGTGCCTCGTTGCCATTGAGAAAGCTTGTTCCCGTTGTGACCTCGATTTTGTTCCTGACTCCGATCCCGTGCTGCCTGTCCTGACCTTCCGCCCAGTCCCTGACTCAGATTTTGTGCTGACTGTCTCGACCTACTGCCATGAGTTTGCCTTACCATTCTGTACATCGCTTTGGCCGCCACCACGTCTGATTGCTTGTTCATGATAATATCCTGCAATACTGATGTATTGCAGGGTATTATCAGTGTCAGCAACGATCGGCTCGGGTGACACCCCATGACCCCCGATGCTGGCTCGGCTCTGATGCAGAGCCGAAATGGCACTGCGCTGAGCGCTAATCGCGAGAGCCCTTGCAGTACAAGTACACCAGAGAGCGGTAAGGGGTTAACCCCTTAACGCTCTGCGCCGTAGCTCTACGGCGCAGAGGTATAAGGGAAGTATGAAGAGGGCTCACGGGCTGAGTCCTCTTCATACAGAGGTGGGGGTTTTTGCATTTTGCACAAAACCCCCACCGCTAATAACCGCGGTCGGTGCTTGCACCGATCGCGGCTATTAACCCTCTAAACGCCGCCCGCAAAGTCGCGGGCGGCGTTTAAAAGACGGCGGCGCGCGGGCGCCGCCATCTTTTTTTCGATCGCCACGCCCCCGAACGTCATCGGGGGGCGGCGATCGGTTACCATGGTAGCCTCGGGTCTTCTCTTGACACGAGGCTACATGGTTTATGCAGGTTCGTTACAATGAGCCAGTGGCTCATTGTAATGTAAGACC
Source organism: Engystomops pustulosus (assembly GCF_040894005.1). Taxonomy (NCBI): domain Eukaryota; kingdom Metazoa; phylum Chordata; class Amphibia; order Anura; family Leptodactylidae; genus Engystomops; species Engystomops pustulosus. Next base: position 171 of record NW_027285682.1, on the reverse strand, counting down.
TGCAAAAACGCCATATATTGCAATACTGTAGTATTGCAGTATATGGTAGGAGCGATCTGATCATCTAGGGTTATTGTACCCTAGATGGTCTAAAAAATAGTGAAAAAAAAAAGAAAAAAAAAAGTTTAAAAAATAAAAAAAATTAATAAAATATTAAAAGTTCAAATCACC
>NW_027285681.1:0-31241 GCF_040894005.1 Engystomops pustulosus | reverse complement strand
AGCTCCCCCAGCAATCACTATAAACAGCTCCCCCAGCAATCACTATATACAGCTCCCCCAGCAATCACTATATACAGCTCCCCCAGCAATCACTGTATACAGCCCCCAGCAATCACTATATACAGCTCCCCCAGCAATCACTATATATAGCTCCCCCAGCAATCACTATATACACCCCCCAGCAATCACTGTATACAGCTTTCCCATTAATCACTATATACAGCTCCTCCAACAATCACTATATACAGCTCCCCCTGCAATCACTATATACAGCTCCCCCAGTAATCACTATATACACCCCCAGCAATCACTGTATACAGCTTTCCCATTAATCACTATATACAGCTCTCCCAGCAATTACTATACACAACTCCCCCAGCAATCACTATATACAGCTCCCCCAGCAATCACTATATACAGCTCCCCCAGCAATCACTATATACAGCTCCCCCAGCAATCACTATATACAGCTCCCCCAGCAATCACTATATACAGCTCCCCCAGCAATCACTATATACAGCTCCCCCAGCAATCACTATATACAGCTCCCCCAGCAATCACTATAAACAGCTCCCCCAGCAATCACTATATACAGCTCCCCCAGCAATCACTATATACAGCTCCCCCAGCAATCACTGTATACAGCCCCCAGCAATCACTGTATACAGCTCCCCCAGCAATCACTATATACCGCTCCCCAGCAATCACTATATACAGCTCCCCCAGTAATCACTATATACAGCCCCCCAGTAATCACTATTACAGCTCTCCCAGCAATCACTATATACAACCCCCCAGTAATCACTATATACAGCCCCCAGCAATCACTATATACAGCTCTCTCAGCAATCACTATATACAGCTCCAAGCAATCACTGTATACAGTTCACAGGAATTACTGTATACAGCTCCCCCAGCAATCACTATATATACAGTTCCCCCAGCAATCACTATATACAGCTCCCCCAGCAATCACTATATACAGCTCCCCCAGCAATCACTATATACACCTCCCCCAGCAATCACTATATACAGCTCCCCCAGCAATCACTATATACAGCTCCCCCAGCAATCACTTTATACAGCTCCCCCAGCAATCATTAAATACAGCTCCCCCAGCAATCACTATATACAGCTCCCCCAGCAATCACTATATACAGCCCCCAGAAACCACTGTATACAGTACTCCCAGTAATCACTATATACAGCTCCCCCAGTAATCACTATATACAGCTCCCCCAGCAATCACTATATATACAGTTCCCCCAGCAATCACTATATACAGCTCCCCCAGCAATCACTAAATACAGCTCCCCCAGCAATCACTATATACAGCTCCCCCCAGCAATCACTATATACAGCCCCCATCAATCACTGTATAAAGCTCCCCCTAGCAATCACTAAATACAGCTCCCCCAGCAATCACTATATACAGCTCCCCCAGTAATCACTATATACAGCGCCCCCAGCAATCACTATATACAGCTCCCCCAGCAATCACTATATACAGCTCCCCAGCAATCACTATATACAGCTCCCAGTCATCACTATATACAGCTCCCCAGCAATCACTGTATACAGCTCCCCCAGCAATCACTGTATACAGCTCCCCCAGCAATCACTATATACAGCTCCCCCAGCAATCACTATATACTGCTCCCCCAGCAATCACTATATACAGCCCCCATCAATCACTGTATATAGCTCCCCTAGCAATCACTATATACAGCTCCCCCAGCAATCACTATATACACCCCCCAGCAATCTCTATATATTGCTCCCCCAATAATCACTATATACAGTTCCCCAGCAATCACTATATACAGCTCCCCCAGCAATCACTATATACAGCCCCCCCAGCAATCACTATATACAGCCCCCCCAGCAATCACTATATACTGCTCCCCAGACATCACTATATACAGCTCCCCCAGCAATCACTATATACAGCTCCCCCAGCAATCACTATATACAGCTCCCCCAGCAATCACTATATACAGCTACCCCAGCAATCACTATATACAGCTCCCCCAGCAATCACTATATACAGCTCCCCCAGTAATCACTATATACAGCTCCCCCAGCAATCACTGTATACAGCTCCCCCAGCAATCACTATATACAGCTCCCCCAGCAATCACTATATACAGCTCCCCCAGTAATCACTATATACAGCTCCCCCAGCAATTACTGTATACAGCTCCCCCAGCAATCACTGTATACAGCTCCCCCAGCAATCACTATATACAGCTCCCCCAGCAATCACTGTATACATCTCCCCCAGCAATCACTATATACAGATCCCCCAGCAATCACTATATACTGCTCCCCAGACATCACTATATACAGCTCCCCCAGCAATCACTATATACAGCTCCCCCAGCAATCACTATATACAGCTACCCCAGCAATCACTATATACAGCCCCCCCAGCAATCACTATATACAGCTCCCCCAGTAATCACTATATACACCCCCCCAGCAATCACTATATACAGCTCCCCCAGCAATCACTATATACAGCTCCCCCACTAATCACTATATACAGCTCCCCCAGCAATCACTATATACAGCTTTCCCATTTATCACTATATACAGCTCCCCAGTAATCACTATATACACCCCCCAGCAATCACTGTATACAGCTTTCCCATTAATCACTATATACAGCTCTCCTAGCAATCACTATATACAGCTCTCACAGCAATCACTATATACAGCTCCAAACAATCACTGTATACAGCTCCCAGCAATTACTGTATACAGCTCCCCCAGCAATCACTGTATACAGCTCCCCCAGCAATCACTATATACAGCTCCCCCAGCAATCACTATATACAGCTCCTTTAGCAATCACTATATACAGCTCCCCCAGCAATCACTATATACAGCTCTCCCAGCAATCACTATATACAGCTCCCCAGCAATCACTATATACAGCTACCCCAGCAATCACTATATACAGCTCCCCAGCAATCACTATATACACCTCCCCCAGCAATCACTATATACAGATCCTCCAGCAATGACTATATACAGCTCCCCCAGCAATCACTATATACAGCTGCCCCAGCAATCACTATATACAGACCTCCAGCAATAACTATATACAGCTCCCCCAGCAATGACTATATACAGCTCCCCCCAGCAATCACTATATACAGCTCCCCCAGCAATCACTATATACAGCTCCTCCAGCAATCACTAAATACAGCTCCCCCAGCAATCACTATATACAGCTCCCACCAGCAATCACTATATACAGCTCCCCCAGTAATCACTAAATACAGCTCCCCAGCAATCACTATATACAGCCCCCCCAGCAATCACTATATACAGCTCCCCCAGCAATGACTATATACAGCTCCCCCCAGCAATCACTATATACAGCTCCCCCCAGCAATCACTGTATACAGCTCCCCCAGCAATCACTGTATACAGCTCCCCCAGCAATCACTATATACAGCTCCCCCATCACGGGGGATACACTGCCTGAGCCTAGATACACAGGGGGATACACTGATTGAACCTAGATACAGGAGGATACTTTGGTTTTAGAGGGGGTATATGCTATGGTAACTCCGTCTTTCTACTCCCCTAGGATATGGAAAGCCCCAGAAATCAGGTAAGAGCGGCTGGGGGCATCTTCTGGCCTCAGATTTTGGTGGGTAAAGACCTCCGATTTCCTGGATTTCTACCACTAATTCTTTGGGAAGCAAAAACACCTAGAGGTCTTGTGGCCTCCAGTTGCCTTGTGCACCCTCTGGGCAGGGTCAGAGGTGTAGACACTACCCCAAGGGGCCCTGACCTCAGTGTGGGGGCAGCTGATTCCTGGGTACCTGAGTGGCTTGTAGTCACTTGGTCCTGGTGAACACTCGCCAGAGCCAGCGAGGGGATGCCGGAAGAGGGGAAGGCCTCAGTATAGTGAAGGGACCCCCAGGGGCGCTCCTGGTGTGTAATGGATCCCTTTGCAGCTGGGTATCACACAGGGCAATGGGTTTCATTAATGGCAGCAGGTAAAAGGCTGATAACAGTCCTTCCTCCAGGCACAGGAAGCGGTGGATTGCTTGGCTGAGGTGATGATTCTGTTGTGGAGGAGGAATTTCTGAGTACCTCAGCCTTGATCTGGTGGTCAGAAGGCTGCCTAGTAGGAGCCAAATTGGCTCTGCAGGTTGGGCAGCAATCTGGATGCCGAATCTCTCTGAAAAACTCTCAAGAGTGAGATGCAGAAAGATAGACGTGCTCAGAGAAAGACCCTGAGATGCAGGAAGATGCTCCTGGCAGGTGCTCCGACAAAGGAGCTCCTGTATATAGGTTCATGCTGAGCCCCTAAGCAGTCACCTCCTGAGCTTCTGCAGGGAAGATAACAAATGTTGCAGCATAACATAAACATCACATTCTAACCCTTCAGTAGTAGGAATGGTGCACTTCAAGTCTTAAAGGCAGTGATGGCTAACCTATGGCACTGGTGCCGGAGGTGGCACTCGGAGCCCTTTCTGTGGGCACTCAGGCCATCACCAGAGAGAACTCCAGGTATCTTCCTGCAGTCCCAGACAGCCCAGGACTTGCTGTGCACAGAGCTATTTTAAAGTGACAGCTCTACCTGGGACTATTTTCTGCTTTATTGGTGTCCTCGTCTGCTGGGGAGGGAAGAGGGAGATGCTGAAGGGGAAGGGATGTGACTGAGGGGGCGCTCTCTACCTTATTATTGGTGAGGGTTTGTTCTTGTCACTTTCTATTTCAGGTTACGGAGCCCGGAATACTCCTCAGTTTGGGGCACAGACAGGTGAGGTCCTACCACGCCCCATCCCCCTCCCTCCATCCTCTTTCCATGTTTCACCACATTCCATGTATTTTATATCTGCAGGATATGGAGCCGGGAACTACCCGCAGTACGGAGACCAAACAGGTGGGTCCCCATCTGCTGAATCCACGTGTTGTGACTCTTTTCTTTGTGGTCTCTTTCCCTCTGAGTTGTGGTCTCATGTTATCTGTAGTCTCATTCCCTCTGTGGTCTCATTCCCTCTGTGGTCTCTTTCCCTCTGTGGTCTCTCTTTCTGTGTGGACTCTTCTCAGCAGGAGCATGGAGTCCCTGCAGTTAGACTCCACTCAGCAGCTGAGGTAGGTGGGAATAGGGAGCAACAGCAGCTGATGGAGGAGGGGACAAGGAGTCACAGCAGTAAGATACCACCCCCAGCTGAGGGAGGAGGGGAGAGGGAACAACAACAGCTTGGCTCCACCCAGCAGCTGAGGGAGGAAGGGACAGGGAGTCACAACAGCTAGACTCCACTTAGCATCTGAGGGAGGAGGGGACTGGGAGTCACAGCAGCTAAACTCCATCCAGCAGCTAAGGAAGAAGGGGACAGGGAGTTGCATCAGTTAGACCCCACCCGGCATCTAAGGAAGAAGGGAGCTGGGAGTCACAGCACCTAGACTCCATCCAGCAGCTAAGGGAGGAGAGAGTAGGAAGTAACAGAGGGAGGAGGGAGCTGGGGGTTACAGGAGGTAGACTCCACCCGGCAGCTAAAGGAAGAAGTGAGCAGGGAGTCACAGCAGCTAGACTCAACCCAGCAGCTGAGGGAGGAGGAGACAGGAAGTCACATCAGCTAGACTCCACCCATCAGCTAAGGAAGAAGGGGACAGGAAGTCATAGCAGCTAAACTCCACCCAGCAGCTGTGGGAGGAGGGGACAGGGAGTCACAGCAGCTACACTCCACCCAGCAGCTAAGGAAGGAGGGGACAGGGAGTTGCATCAGTTAGACCCCACCCGGCATCTAAGGAAGAAGGGAGCTGGGAGTCACAGCACCTAGACTCCATCCAGCAGCTAAGGGAGGAGAGAGTAGGAAGTAACAGAAGGAGGAGGGAGCTGGGGGTTACAGGAGGTAGACTCCACCCGGCAGCTAAAGGAAGAAGTGAGCAGGGAGTCACAGCAGCTAGACTCAACCCAGCAGCTGAGGGAGGAGGAGACAGGAAGTCACATCAGCTAGACTCCACCCATCAGCTAAGGAAGAAGGGGACAGGAAGTCATAGCAGCTAAACTCCACCCAGCAGCTGTGGGAGGAGGGGACAGGGAGTCACAGCAGCTACACTCCACCCAGCAGCTAAGGAAGGAGGGGACAGGGAGTTGCATCAGTTAGACCCCACCCGGCATCTAAGGAAGAAGGGAGCTGGGAGTCACAGCACCTAGACTCCATCCAGCAGCTAAGGGAGGAGAGAGTAGGAAGTAACAGAGGGAGGAGGGAGCTGGGGGTTACAGGAGGTAGACTCCACCCGGCAGCTAAAGGAAGAAGTGAGCAGGGAGTCACAGCAGCTAGACTCAACCCAGCAGCTGAGGGAGGAGGAGACAGGGAGTCACAGCAGCTAGACTCCACCCATCAGCTGAGGGAGGAGGGGACAGGGAGTCACAGCAGCTAGACTCCACCCATCAGCTGAGGGAGGAGGGGACAGGGAGTCACAGCAGCTAGACTCCACCCATCAGCTGAGGGAGGAGGGGACAGGGAGTCACAGCAGCTAGGTTCCACCCAGAATTTGAGGGAGTATTTTAAAAATGAGAGCCGCTAAAGACTACAAGTCCCATAATTCCAGGACACAGCAGAGAGTAAAGTGAGGTGCACTACAAGACACAGCATTTCATTTACCTCATCTTTTTTGTTTTAGGATTTGGAGTTGGGAACTTCCCTCAGTACGGAGCACAAGCCGGTAACCCCTCCCCCCATAGGATCATATGAGATCTCCCTGATGTGACTGTCACTCCTGACTCTCCCTCTCCCCCTCTCCTCAGGATATGGGAACAGTGCCGGACTGTACCCCAGTAATGGTGCCGGACGGTACCCCAGCAATGGTGCCGGACTGTACCCCAGCAATGGTGCCGGACCGTACCCCAGTAATGGTGCCGGACTGTACCCCAGCAATGGTGCCGGAGGGTACCCCAGCAATGGTGCCGGACCGTACCCGAGCAATGGTGCAGGAGGGTACCCCAGCAATGGTGCTGGACTGTACTCCAGTAATGGTGCTGGACTGTACCCCAGTAACCTTCAGCAGCAAGGTACAAACCCCTCCAGTACTGACCCCTGTGGTCCCCACTAGTATCTGTAACCCCTCCAGTACTGCCCCCTGTGGTCCCCACTAGTATCTTTAACCCTCCAGTACTGCCCCCTGTGGTCCCCACTAGTATCTGTAACCCCTCCAGTACTGCCCCCTGTGGTCCCCACTAGTATCTGTAACCCCTCCAGTACTGCCCCCTGTGGTCCCCACTAGTATCTGTAACCCCTCCAGTACTGCCCGCTCTGGTACCCACTAGTATCTGTAACCCCTCCAGTACTGCCCCCTGTGCCCCCCACTAGTATCTGTAACCCTCCAGTACTTCCCCCTGTGGTCCCCACTAGTATCTGTAACCCCTCCAGTACTGCCCCCTGTGGTCCCCACTAGTATCTGTAACCCCTCCAGTACTGCCCCCTGTGGTCCCCACTAGTATCTGTAACCCCTCCAGTACTGCCCCCTGTGGTCCCCATTAGTATCTGTAACCCCTCCAGTACTGCCCCTTGTGGTCCCCACTAGTATCTGTAACCCCTCCAGTACTGCCCCCTGTGGTCCCCACTAGTATCTGTAACCCCTCCAGTACTGCCCCCTGTGGTCCCCACTAGTATCTGTAACCCCTCCAGTACTGCCCCCTGTGGTACCCACTAGTATCTGTAACCCTCCAGTACTGCCCCCTGTGGTCCCCACTAGTATCTGTAACCCCTCCAGTACTGACCCTGTGGTCCCCACTAGTATCTGTATCCCCTCCAGTACTGCCCCCTGTGGTACCCCACTAGTATCTGTATCCCCTCCAGTACTGCCCCCTGTGGTCCCCACTAGTATCTGTAACCCCTCCAGTACTGCCCCCTGTGGTCCCCACTAGTATCTGTAACCCCTCCAGTACTGCCCCCTGTGGTACCCCACTAGTATCTGTAACCCCTCCAGTACTGCCCCCTGTGGTCCCCACTAGTATATGTAACCCCTCCAGTACTGCCCCCTGTGGTCCCCACTAGTATCTGTAACCCCTCCAGTACTGCCCTCTGTGGTACCCCACTAGTATCTGTAACCCCTCCAGTACTGCCCCCTGTGCCCCCCACTAGTATCTGTAACCCTCCAGTACTGCCCCCTGTGGTCCCCACTAGTATCTGTAACCCCTCCAGTACTGCCCCCTGTGGTCCCCACTAGTATCTGTAACCCCTCCAGTACTGCCCCCTGTGCCCCCCACTAGTATCTGTAACCCCTCCATTACTGCCCCCTGTGGTACCCCACTAGTATCTGTAACCCCTCCAGTACTGCCCCCTGTGGTACCCCACTAGTATCTGTAACCCTCCAGTACTGCCCCCTGTGGTCCCCACTAGTAACTGTAACCCCTCCAGTACTGCCCCCTGTGGTCCCCACTAGTATCTGTAACCCCTCCAGTACTGCCCCCTGTGCCCCCCACTAGTATTTGTAACCCCTCCAGTACTGCCCCCTGTGGTACCCCACTAGTATCTCTAACCCCTCCAGTACTGCCCCCTGTGCCCCCCACTAGTATTTGTAACCCCTCCAGTACTGCCCCCTGTGGTACCCCACTAGTATCTGTAACCCCTCCAGTACTGCCCCCTGTGCCCCCCACTAGTATCTGTAACCCCTCCAGTACTGCCCCCTGTGGTCCCCACTAGTATCTGTAACCCCTCCAGTACTGCCCCCTGTGGTCCCCACTAGTATCTGTAACCTTCCAGTACTGCCCCCTGTGGTCCCCACTAGTATCTGTAACCCCTCCAGTACTGCCCCCTGTGGTCCCCACTAGTATCTGTAACCCCTCCAGTACTGCCCCCTGTGGTCCCCACTAGTGTCTGTATCCCCTCCAGTACTGCCCCCTGTGGTCCCCACTAGTATCTGTAACCCTCCAGTACTGCCCCCTGTTGTCCCCACTAGTATCTGTAACCCCTCCAGTACTGCCCCCTGTGGTCCCCACTAGTATCTGTAACCCCATCCAGTACTGCCCCCTGTGGTCCCCACTAGTATCTGTAACCCCTCCAGTACTGCCCCCTGTGCCCCCCACTAGTATCTGTAACCCCTCCAGTACTGCCCCCTGTGGTCCCCACTAGTATCTGTAACCCCTCCAGTACTGTCCCCTGTGCCCCCCACTAGTATCTGTGACCCCTCCAGTACTGCCCCCTGTGGTCCCCACTAGTATCTGTAACCCCTCCAGTACTGCCCCCTGTGGTCCCCACTAGTATCTGTAACCCCTCCAGTACTGCCCCCTGTGGTCCCCACTAGTATATGTAACCCTCCAGTACTGCCCCCTGTGGTCCCCTCTAGTATCTGTAACCCCTCCAGTACTGCCCCCTGTGGTCCCCACTAGTATCTGTAACCCCTCCAGTACTGCCCCCTGTGGTCCCCACTAGTATCTGTAACCCCTCCATTACTGCCCCCTGTGGTACCCCACTAGTACCTGTTACCCCTCCAGTACTGCCCCCTGTGGTCCCCACTAGTATCTGTAACCCCTCCAGTACTGCCCCCTGTGGTACCCCACTAGTATCTGTAACCCCTCCAGTACTGCCCCCTGTGGTCCCCACTAGTATCTGTAACCCTTCCAGTACTGCCCCCTGTGGTCCCCACTAGTATATGTAACCCCTCCAGTACTGCCCCCTGTGGTCCCCACTAGTATCTGTAACCCCTCCAGTACTGCCCCCTGTGGTCCCCACTAGTATCTGTAACCCCTCCAGTACTGCCCCCTGTGCCCCCCACTAGTATCTGTAACCCTCCAGTACTTCCCCCTGTGCCCCCCACTAGTATCTGTAACCCCTCCAGTACTGCCCCCTGTGGTCCCCACTAGTATCTGTAACCCCTCCAGTACTGCCCCCTGTGGTCCCCACTAGTATCTGTAACCCCTCCAGTACTGCCCCCTGTGGTCCCCACTAGTATCTGTAACCCCTCCAGTACTGCCCCCTGTGGTCCCCACTAGTATCTGTAACCCCTCCAGTACTGCCCCCTGTGGTCCCCACTAGTATCTGTAACCCCTCCAGTACTGCCCCCTGTGGTCCCCACTAGTATCTGTAACCCTCCAGTACTGCCCCCTGTGGTCCCCACTAGTATCTGTAACCCCTCCAGTACTGCCTCCTGTGGTCCCCACTAGTATCTGTAACCCCTCCAGTACTGCCCCCTGTGGTCCCCACTAGTATCTGTAACCCCTTCAGTACTGCCCCCTGTTGTCCCCACTAGTATCTGTAACCCCTCCAGTACTGCCCCCTGTGGTCCCCACTAGTATCTGTAACCCTCCAGTACTGCCCCCTGTGGTCCCCACTAGTATCTGTAACCCCTCCAGTACTGCCCCCTGTGGTCCCCACTAGTATCTGTAACCCCTCCAGTACTGCCCCCTGTGCCCCCCACTAGTATCTGTAACCCTCCAGTACTGCCCCCTGTGGTCCCCACTAGTATCTGTAACCCTCCAGTACTGCCCCCTGTGCCCCCCACTAGTATCTGTAACCCCTCCAGTACTGCCCCCTGTTGCCCCCCACTAGTATCTGTAACCCTCCAGTACTGCCCTCTGTGGTCCCCACTAGTATCTGTAACCCCTCCAGTACTGCCCCCTGTGGTCCCCACTAGTATCTGTAACCCCTCCAGTACTGCCCCCTGTGGTCCCCACTAGTATCTGTAACCCCTCCAGTACTGCCCCCTGTGGTCCCCACTAGTAACTGTAACCCCTCCAGTACTGCCCCCTGTGGTCCCCACTAGTATATGTAACCCCTCCAGTACTGTCCCCTGTGGTCCCCACTAGTATCTGTAACCCTCCAGTACTTCCCCCTGTGGTCCCCACTAGTATCTGTAACCCCTCCAGTACTGCCCCCTGTGGTCCCCACTAGTATCTGTAACCCCTCCAGTACTGCCCCCTGTGGTCCCCACTAGTATCTGTAACCCCTCCAGTACTGCCCCCTGTGGTCCCCACTAGTATCTGTAACCCCTCCTGTACTGCCCCCTGTGGTCCCCACTAGTATCTGTAACCCCTCCAGTACTGCCCCCTGTGGTCCCCACTAGTATCTGTAACCCCTCCAGTACTGCCCCCTGTGGTCCCCACTAGTATCTGTAACCCCTCCAGTACTGCCCCCTGTGGTCCCCACTAGTATCTGTAACCCCTCCAGTACTTCCCCCTTTGGTCCCCACTAGTATCTGTAACCCCTCCAGTACTTCCCCCTGTGCCCCCCACTAGTATCTGTAACCCTCCAGTACTGCCCCCTGTGGTCCCCACTAGTATCTGTAACCCCTCCAGTACTTCCCCCTGTGCCCCCCACTAGTATCTGTAACCCCTCCAGTACTTCCCCCTGTGGTCCCCACTAGTATCTGTAACCCCTCCAGTACTGCCCCCTGTGGTCCCCACTAGTATCTGTAACCCCTCCAGTACTTCCCCCTGTGGTCCCCACTAGTATCTGTAACCCCTCCAGTACTGCCCCCGGTGGTAGCCGACTAGTATCTGTAACCCCTCCAGTACTGCCCCCTGTGGTCCCCACTAGTATCTGTAACCCCTCCAGTACTGCCCCCTGTGGTCCCCACTAGTATCTGTAACCCCTCCAGTACTGCCCCCTGTGCCCCCCACTAGTATCTGTAACCCTCCAGTACTTCCCCCTGTGCCCCCCAATAGTATCTGTAACCCCTCCAGTACTGCCCCCTGTGCCCCCCACTAGTATCTGTAACCCCTCCAGTACTTCCCCCTGTGGTCCCCACTAGTATCTGTAACCCCTCCAGTACTGCCCCCTGTGGTCCCCACTAGTATCTGTAACCCCTCCAGTACTGCCCCCTGTGGTCCCCACTAGTATCTGTAACCCCTCCAGTACTGCCCCCTGTGGTCCAAACTAGTATCTGTAACCCTCCAGTACTGCCCCCTGTGGTACCCGACTAGTATCTGTAACGCCTCCAGTACTGCCCCCTGTGGTCCCCACTAGTATCTGTAACCCCTTCAGTACTGCCCCCTGTTGTCCCCACTAGTATCTGTAACCCCTCCAGTACTGCCCCCTGTGGTCCCCACTAGTATCTGTAACCCCTCCAGTACTTCCCCCTGTGGTACCCCACTAGTATCTGTAACCCCCTCCAGTACTGCCCCCTGTGGTCCCCACTAGTATCTGTAACCCCTCCAGTACTGCCCCCTGTGGTCCCCACTAGTATCTGTAACCCCTCCAGTACTGCCCCCTGTGGTACCCCACTAGTATCTGTAACCCCTCCAGTACTGCCCCCTGTTGTCCCCACTAGTATCTGTAACCCCTCCAGTACTGCCCCCTGTGGTCCCCACTAGTATCTGTAACCCCTCCAGTTCTGCCCCCTGTGGTACCCCACTAGTATCTGTAACCCCTCCAGTACTGCCCCCTGTGGTCCCCACTAGTATCTGTAACCCCTCCAGTACTGCCCCCTGTGGTCCCCACTAGTATCTGTAACCCTCCAGTACTGCCCCCTGTGCCCCCCACTAGTATCTGTAACCCCTCCAGTACTGCCCCCTGTTGCCCCCCACTAGTATCTGTAACCCTCCAGTACTGCCCTCGGTGGTCCCCACTAGTATCTGTAACCCCTCCAGTACTGCCCCCTGTCCCCCCCCACTAGTATCTGTAACCCCTCCAGTACTGCCCCCTGTTGCCCCCCACTAGTATCTGTAACCCTCCAGTACTGCCCTCTGTGGTCCCCACTAGTATCTGTAACCCCTCCAGTACTGCCCCCTGTGGTCCCCACTAGTATCTGTAACCCCTCCAGTACTGCCCCCTGTGGTCCCCACTAGTATCTGTAACCCCTCCAGTACTGCCCCCTGTGGTCCCCACTAGTAACTGTAACCCCTCCAGTACTGCCCCCTGTGGTCCCCACTAGTATATGTAACCCTCCAGTACTGCCCCCTGTGGTCCCCACTAGTATCTGTAACCCCTCCAGTACTGCCCCCTGTGGTCCCCACTAGTATCTGTAACCCCTCCAGTACTGCCCCCTGTGGTACCCCACTAGTATCTGTAACCCCTCCAGTACTGCCCCCTGTGGTCCCCACTAGTATCTGTAACCCCTCCAGTACTGCCCCCTGTGGTCCCCACTTGTATCTGTAACCCCTCCAGTACTGCCCCCTGTGGTCCCCACTAGTATCTGTAACCCCTCCAGTACTTCCCCCTGTGGTCCCCACTAGTATCTGTAACCCCTCCAGTACTTCCCCCTGTGCCCCCCACTAGTATCTGTAACCCTCCAGTACTGCCCCCTGTTGTCCCCACTAGTATCTGTAACCCCTCCAGTACTGCCCCCTGTGGTCCCCACTAGTATCTGTAACCCCTCCAGTACTGCCCCCTGTGGTCCCCACTAGTATCTGTAACCCCTCCAGTACTGCCCCCTGTGGTCCCCACTAGTATCTGTAACCCCTCCAGTACTGCCCCCTGTGGTACCCCACTATTATCTGTAACCCCTCCAGTACTGCCCCCTGTGGTCCCCACTAGTATATGTAACCCCTCCAGTACTGCCCCCTGTGGTCCCCACTAGTATCTGTAACCCCTCCAGTACTGCCCCCTGTGGTACCCCACTAGTATCTGTAACCCCTCCAGTACTTCCCCCTGTGCCCCCCACTAGTATCTGTAACCCCTCCAGTACTTCCCCCTGTGGTCCCCACTAGTATCTGTAACCCCTCCAGTACTGCCCCCTGTGGTCCCCACTAGTATCTGTAACCCCTCCAGTACTTCCCCCTGTGGTCCCCACTAGTATCTGTAACCCCTCCAGTACTTCCCCCTGTGCCCCCCACTAGTATCTGTAACCCCTCCAGTACTGCCCCCTGTGCCCCCCACTAGTATCTGTAACCCTCCAGTACTTCCCCCTGTGCCCCCCACTAGTATCTGTAACCCCTCCAGTACTTCTTCCTGTGGTCCCCACTAGTATCTGTAACCCCTCCAGTACTGCCCCCTGTGCCCCCCACTAGTATCTGTAACCCCTCCAGTACTGCCCCCTGTGGTCCCCACTAGTATCTGTAACCCCTCCAGTACTGCCCCCTGTGGTCCCCACTAGTATCTGTAACCCCTCCAGTTCTGCCCCCTGTGGTACCCCACTAGTATCTGTAACCCCTCCAGTACTGCCCCCTGTGGTCCCCACTAGTATCTGTAACCCCTCCAGTACTGCCCCCTGTGGTCCCCACTAGTATCTGTAACCCTCCAGTACTACCCCCTGTGGTACCCTACTAGTATCTGTAACCCCTCCAGTACTGCCCCCTGTTCCCCCCCACTAGTATCTGTAACCCCTCCAGTACTGCCCCCTGTGGTCCCCACTAGTATCTGTAACCCTCCAGTACTGCCCCCTGTGCCCCCCACTAGTATCTGTAACCCCTCCAGTACTGCCCCCTGTTGCCCCCCACTAGTATCTGTAACCCTCCAGTACTGCCCTCTGTGGTCCCCACTAGTATCTGTAACCCCTCCAGTACTGCCCTCTGTGGTCCCCACTAGTATCTGTAACCCCTCCAGTACTGCCCCCTGTGGTCCCCACTAGTATCTGTATCCCCTCCAGTACTGCCCCCTGTGGTCCCCACTAGTATCTGTAACCCCTCCAGTACTGCCCCCTGTGGTCCCCACTAGTATCTGTAACCCCTCCAGTACTACCCCCTGTGGTCCCCACTAGTATCTGTAACCCCTCCAGTACTGCCCTCTGTGGTCCCCACTAGTATCTGTAACCCCTCCAGTACTGCCCCCTGTGGTCCCCACTAGTATCTGTAACCCCTCCAGTACTGCCCCCTGTGGTCCCCACTAGTATCTGTAACCCCTCCAGTACTGCCCCCTGTGGTCCCCACTAGTATCTGTAACCCCTCCAGTACTACCCCCTGTGGTCCCCACTAGTATCTGTAACCCCTCCAGTACTGCCCCCTGTGGTCCCCACTAGTATCTGTAACCCCTCCAGTACTGCCCCCTGTGGTCCCCACTAGTATATGTAACCCCTCCAGTACTTCCCCCTGTGGTCCCCACTAGTATATGTAACCCCTCCAGTACTTCCCCCTGTGGTCCCCACTAGTATCTGTAACCCCTCCAGTACTGCCCCCTGTGGTCCCCACTAGTATCTGTAACCCCTCCAGTACTGCCCCCTGTGGTCCCCACTAGTAACTGTAACCCCTCCAGTACTGCCCCCTGTGGTCCCCACTAGTATATGTAACCCTCCAGTACTGCCCCCTGTGGTCCCCACTAGTATCTGTAACCCCTCCAGTACTGCCCCCTGTGGTCCCCACTAGTATATGTAACCCCTCCAGTACTGCCCCCTGTGGTCCCCACTAGTATCTGTAACCCCTCCAGTACTGCCCCCTGTGGTCCCCACTAGTATCTGTAACCCCTCCAGTACTGCCCCCTGTGGTCCCCACTAGTATATGTAACCCCTCCAGTACTGCCCCCTGTTCCCCCCCACTAGTATCTGTAACCCTCCAGTACTGCCCTCTGTGGTCCCCACTAGTATCTGTAACCCCTCCAGTACTACCCCCTGTGCCCCCCACTAGTATCTGTAACCCCTCCAGTACTGCCCCCTGTGGTCCCCACTAGTATATGTAACCCCTCCAGTACTGCCCCCTGTTCCCCCCCACTAGTATCTGTAACCCTCCAGTACTGCCCTCTGTGGTCCCCACTAGTATCTGTAACCCCTCCAGTACTACCCCCTGTGCCCCCCACTAGTATCTGTAACCCTCCAGTACTGCCCCCTGTTGTCCCCACTAGTATCTGTAACCCCTCCAGTACTGCCCCCTGTGCCCCCCACTAGTATCTGTAACCCCTCCAGTACTGCCCCCTGTGGTACCCCACTAGTATCTGTAACCCCTCCAGTACTGCCCCCTGTGCCCCCCACTAGTATCTGTAACCCCTCCAGTACTGCCCCCTGTGGTCCCCACTAGTATATGTAACCCCTCCAGTACTGCCCCCTGTGGTCCCCACTAGTATCTGTAACCCCTCCAGTACTGCCCCCTGTGGTCCCCACTAGTATCTGTAACCCCTCCAGTACTGCCCCCTGTGGTCCCCACTAGTATATGTAACCCCTCCAGTACTGCCCCCTGTGGTCCCCACTAGTATCTGTAACCCCTCCAGTACTGCCCCCTGTGGTCCCCACTAGTATCTGTAACCCCTCCTGTACTGCCCCCTGTGGTCCCCACTAGTAACTGTAACCCCTCCAGTACTGCCCCCTGTGGTCCCCACTAGTATCTGTAACCCCTCCAGTACTGCCCCCTGTGGTCCCCACTAGTATCTGTAACCCCTCCAGTACTGCCCCCTGTGGTCCCCACTAGTATCTGTAACCCCTCCAGTACTGCCCCCTGTGGTCCCCACTAGTATCTGTAACCCTCCAGTACTGCCCCCTGTGGTCCCCACTAGTAACTGTAACCCCTCCAGTACTGCCCCCTGTGGTCCCCACTAGTAACTGTAACCCCTCCAGTACTGCCCCCTGTGGTCCCCACTAGTATCTGTAACCCCTCCAGTACTGCCCCCTGTGGTCCCCACTAGTATCTGTAACCCCTCCAGTACTGCCCCCTGTGGTCCCCACTAGTATCTGTAACCCCTCCAGTACTGCCCCCTGTGGTCCCCACTAGTATCTGTAACCCCTCCAGTACTACCCCCTGTGCCCCCCACTAGTATCTGTAACCCCTCCAGTACTGCCCCCTGTGGTCCCCACTAGTATATGTAACCCCTCCAGTACTGCCCCCTGTTCCCCCCCACTAGTATCTGTAACCCTCCAGTACTGCCCCCTGTGGTCCCCACTAGTATATGTAACCCATCCAGTACTGCCCCCTGTGGTCCCCACTAGTATCTGTAACCCCTCCAGTACTGCCCCCTGTGGTCCCCACTAGTATCTGTAACCCCTCCAGTACTGCCCCCTGTGGTCCCCACTAGTATCTGTAACCCCTCCAGTACTACCCCCTGTGGTCCCCACTAGTATCTGTAACCCTCCAGTACTGCCCTCTGTGGTACCCCACTAGTATCTGTAACCCCTCCAGTACTGCCCCCTGTGGTCCCCACTAGTATCTGTAACCCCTCCAGTACTACCCCCTGTGGTCCCCACTAGTATCTGTAACCCTCCAGTACTGCCCTCTGTGGTACCCCACTAGTATCTGTAACCCCTCCAGTACTGCCCCCTGTGGTCCCCACTAGTATCTGTAACCCCTCCAGTACTGCCCCCTGTGCCCCCCACTAGTATCTGTAACCCCTCCAGTACTGCCCCCTGTGGTCCCCACTAGTATATGTAACCCATCCAGTACTGCCCCCTGTGGTCCCCACTAGTATCTGTAACCCCTGCAGTACTGCCCCCTGTGGTCCCCACTAGTATCTGTAACCCCTCCAGTACTGCCCCCTGTGGTCCCCACTAGTATCTGTAACCCCTCCAGTACTGCCCCCTGTGGTCCCCACTAGTATCTGTAACCCCTCCAGTACTGCCCCCTGTGGTCCCCACTAGTATCTGTAACCCCTCCAGTACTGCCCCCTGTGGTCCCCACTAGTATCTGTAACCCCTCCAGTACTGCCCCCTGTGCCCCCCACTAGTATCTGTAACCCCTCCAGTACTGCCCCCTGTGGTCCCCACTAGTATCTGTAACCCCTCCAGTACTGCCCCCTGTGGTCCCCACTAGTCTCTGTAACCCCTCCAGTTCTGCCCCCTGTGGTACCCCACTAGTATCTGTAACCCCTCCAGTACTGCCCCCTGTGGTCCCCACTAGTATCTGTAACCCCTCCAGTACTGCCCCCTGTGGTCCCCACTAGTATCTGTAACCCTCCAGTACTACCCCCTGTGGTCCCCACTAGTATCTGTAACCCCTCCAGTACTGCCCCCTGTGGTCCCCACTAGTATATGTAACCCTCCAGTACTGCCCCCTGTGGTCCCCACTAGTATCTGTAACCCCTCCAGTACTGCCCCCTGTTCCCCCCCACTAGTATCTGTAACCCCTCCAGTACTGCCCCCTGTGGTCCCCACTAGTATCTGTAACCCTCCAGTACTGCCCCCTGTGCCCCCCACTAGTATCTGTAACCCCTCCAGTACTGCCCCCTGTTGCCCCCCACTAGTATCTGTAACCCTCCAGTACTGCCCTCTGTGGTCCCCACTAGTATCTGTAACCCCTCCAGTACTGCCCTCTGTGGTCCCCACTAGTATCTGTAACCCCTCCAGTACTGCCCCCTGTGGTCCCCACTAGTATCTGTAACCCCTCCAGTACTGCCCCCTGTGGTCCCCACTAGTATCTGTAACCCCTCCAGTACTGCCCCCTGTGGTCCCCACTAGTATCTGTAACCCCTCCAGTACTACCCCCTGTGGTCCCCACTAGTATCTGTAACCCCTCCAGTACTGCCCTCTGTGGTCCCCACTAGTATCTGTAACCCCTCCAGTACTGCCCCCTGTGGTCCCCACTAGTATCTGTAACCCCTCCAGTACTGCCCCCTGTGGTCCCCACTAGTATCTGTAACCCCTCCAGTACTGCCCCCTGTGGTCCCCACTAGTATCTGTAACCCCTCCAGTACTACCCCCTGTGGTCCCCACTAGTATCTGTAACCCCTCCAGTACTGCCCCCTGTGGTACCCCACTAGTATATGTAACCCCTCCAGTACTTCCCCCTGTGGTCCCCACTAGTATCTGTAACCCCTCCAGTACTGCCCCCTGTGGTCCCCACTAGTATCTGTAACCCCTCCAGTACTGCCCCCTGTGGTCCCCACTAGTAACTGTAACCCCTCCAGTACTGCCCCCTGTGGTCCCCACTAGTATATGTAACCCTCCAGTACTGCCCCCTGTGGTCCCCACTAGTATCTGTAACCCCTCCAGTACTGCCCCCTGTGGTCCCCACTAGTATATGTAACCCCTCCAGTACTGCCCCCTGTGGTCCCCACTAGTATCTGTAACCCCTCCAGTACTGCCCCCTGTGGTCCCCACTAGTATCTGTAACCCCTCCAGTACTGCCCCCTGTGGTCCCCACTAGTATATGTAACCCCTCCAGTACTGCCCCCTGTTCCCCCCCACTAGTATCTGTAACCCTCCAGTACTGCCCTCTGTGGTCCCCACTAGTATCTGTAACCCCTCCAGTACTACCCCCTGTGCCCCCCCCTAGTATCTGTAACCCCTCCAGTACTGCCCCCTGTGGTCCCCACTAGTATATGTAACCCCTCCAGTACTGCCCCCTGTTCCCCCCCACTAGTATCTGTAACCCTCCAGTACTGCCCTCTGTGGTCCCCACTAGTATCTGTAACCCCTCCAGTACTGCCCCCTGTGGTCCCCACTAGTATCTGTTACCCCTCCAGTACTGCCCCCTGTGGTCCCCACTAGTATCTGTAACCCCTCCAGTACTGCCCCCTGTGGTCCCCACTAGTATCTGTAACCCTCCAGTACTGCCCTCTGTGGTCCCCACTAGTATCTGTAACCCCTCCAGTACTACCCCCTGTGCCCCCCACTAGTATCTGTAACCCTCCAGTACTGCCCCCTGTTGTCCCCACTAGTATCTGTAACCCCTCCAGTACTGCCCCCTGTGCCCCCCACTAGTATCTGTAACCCCTCCAGTACTGCCCCCTGTGGTACCCCACTAGTATCTGTAACCCCTCCAGTACTGCCCCCTGTGCCCCCCACTAGTATCTGTAACCCCTCCAGTACTGCCCCCTGTGGTCCCCACTAGTATCTGTAACCCCTCCAGTACTGTCCCCTGTGCCCCCCACTAGTATCTGTAACCCCTCCAGTACTGCCCCCTGTGGTCCCCACTAGTATCTGTAACCCCTCCAGTACTGCCCCCTGTGGTCCCCACTAGTATCTGTAACCCCTCCAGTACTGCCCCCTGTGGTCCCCACTAGTATATGTAACCCCTCCAGTACTGCCCCCTGTTCCCCCCCACTAGTATCTGTAACCCTCCAGTACTGCCCTCTGTGGTCCCCACTAGTATCTGTAACCCCTCCAGTACTACCCCCTGTGGTCCCCACTAGTATCTGTAACCCTCCAGTACTGCCCCCTGTGGTACCCCACTAGTATCTGTAACCCCTCCAGTACTGCCCTCTGTGGTACCCCACTAGTATCTGTAACCCCTCCAGTACTGCCCCCTGTGGTCCCCACTAGTATCTGTAACCCCTCCAGTACTTCCCCCTTTGGTCCCCACTAGTATCTGTAACCCCTCCAGTACTTCCCCCTGTGCCCCCCACTAGTATCTGTAACCCTCCAGTACTGCCCCCTGTGGTCCCCACTAGTATCTGTAACCCCTCCAGTACTTCCCCCTGTGCCCCCCACTAGTATCTGTAACCCCTCCAGTACTTCCCCCTGTGGTCCCCACTAGTATCTGTAACCCCTCCAGTACTGCCCCCTGTGGTCCCCACTAGTATCTGTAACCCCTCCAGTACTTCCCCCTGTGGTCCCCACTAGTATCTGTAACCCCTCCAGTACTGCCCCCGGTCGTAGCCGACTAGTATCTGTAACCCCTCCAGTACTGCCCCCTGTGGTCCCCACTAGTATCTGTAACCCCTCCAGTACTGCCCCCTGTGGTCCCCACTAGTATCTGTAACCCCTCCAGTACTGCCCCCTGTGCCCCCCACTAGTATCTGTAACCCTCCAGTACTTCCCCCTGTGCCCCCCAATAGTATCTGTAACCCCTCCAGTACTGCCCCCTGTGCCCCCCACTAGTATCTGTAACCCCTCCAGTACTTCCCCCTGTGGTCCCCACTAGTATCTGTAACCCCTCCAGTACTGCCCCCTGTGGTCCCCACTAGTATCTGTAACCCCTCCAGTACTGCCCCCTGTGGTCCCCACTAGTATCTGTAACCCCTCCAGTACTGCCCCCTGTGGTCCAAACTAGTATCTGTAACCCTCCAGTACTGCCCCCTGTGGTACCCGACTAGTATCTGTAACGCCTCCAGTACTGCCCCCTGTGGTCCCCACTAGTATCTGTAACCCCTTCAGTACTGCCCCCTGTTGTCCCCACTAGTATCTGTAACCCCTCCAGTACTGCCCCCTGTGGTCCCCACTAGTATCTGTAACCCCTCCAGTACTTCCCCCTGTGGTACCCCACTAGTATCTGTAACCCCCTCCAGTACTGCCCCCTGTGGTCCCCACTAGTATCTGTAACCCCTCCAGTACTGCCCCCTGTGGTCCCCACTAGTATCTGTAACCCCTCCAGTACTGCCCCCTGTGGTACCCCACTAGTATCTGTAACCCCTCCAGTACTGCCCCCTGTTGTCCCCACTAGTATCTGTAACCCCTCCAGTACTGCCCCCTGTGGTCCCCACTAGTATCTGTAACCCCTCCAGTTCTGCCCCCTGTGGTACCCCACTAGTATCTGTAACCCCTCCAGAACTGCCCCCTGTGGTCCCCACTAGTATCTGTAACCCCTCCAGTACTGCCCCCTGTGGTCCCCACTAGTATCTGTAACCCTCCAGTACTGCCCCCTGTGCCCCCCACTAGTATCTGTAACCCCTCCAGTACTGCCCCCTGTTGCCCGCCACTAGTATCTGTAACCCTCCAGTACTGCCCTCGGTGGTCCCCACTAGTATCTGTAACCCCTCCAGTACTGCCCCCTGTTCCCCCCCACTAGTATCTGTAACCCCTCCAGTACTGCCCCCTGTTGCCCCCCACTAGTATCTGTAACCCTCCAGTACTGCCCTCTGTGGTCCCCACTAGTATCTGTAACCCCTCCAGTACTGCCCCCTGTGGTCCCCACTAGTATCTGTAACCCCTCCAGTACTGCCCCCTGTGGTCCCCACTAGTATCTGTAACCCCTCCAGTACTGCCCCCTGTGGTCCCCACTAGTAACTGTAACCCCTCCAGTACTGCCCCCTGTGGTCCCCACTAGTATATGTAACCCTCCAGTACTGCCCCCTGTGGTCCCCACTAGTATCTGTAACCCCTCCAGTACTGCCCCCTGTGGTCCCCACTAGTATCTGTAACCCCTCCAGTACTGCCCCCTGTGGTACCCCACTAGTATCTGTAACCCCTCCAGTACTGCCCCCTGTGGTCCCCACTAGTATCTGTAACCCCTCCAGTACTGCCCCCTGTGGTCCCCACTAGTATCTGTAACCCCTCCAGTACTGCCCCCTGTGGTCCCCACTAGTATCTGTAACCCCTCCAGTACTTCCCCCTGTGGTCCCCACTAGTATCTGTAACCCCTCCAGTACTTCCCCCTGTGCCCCCCACTAGTATCTGTAACCCTCCAGTACTGCCCCCTGTTGTCCCCACTAGTATCTGTAACCCCTCCAGTACTGCCCCCTGTGGTCCCCACTAGTATCTGTAACCCCTCCAGTACTGCCCCCTGTGGTCCCCACTAGTATCTGTAACCCCTCCAGTACTGCCCCCTGTGGTCCCCACTAGTATCTGTAACCCCTCCAGTACTGCCCCCTGTGGTACCCCACTATTATCTGTAACCCCTCCAGTACTGCCCCCTGTGGTCCCCACTAGTATATGTAACCCCTCCAGTACTGCCCCCTGTGGTCCCCACTAGTATCTGTAACCCCTCCAGTACTGCCCCCTGTGGTACCCCACTAGTATCTGTAACCCCTCCAGTACTTCCCCCTGTGCCCCCCACTAGTATCTGTAACCCCTCCAGTACTTCCCCCTGTGGTCCCCACTAGTATCTGTAACCCCTCCAGTACTGCCCTCTGTGGTCCCCACTAGTATCTGTAACCCCTCCAGTACTGCCCCCTGTGGTCCCCACTAGTATCTGTAACCCCTCCAGTACTTCCCCCTGTGGTCCCCACTAGTATCTGTAACCCCTCCAGTACTTCCCCCTGTGGTCCCCACTAGTATCTGTAACCCCTCCAGTACTTCCCCCTGTGCCCCCCACTAGTATCTGTAACCCCTCCAGTACTGCCCCCTGTGCCCCCCACTAGTATCTGTAACCCTCCAGTACTTCCCCCTGTGCCCCCCACTAGTATCTGTAACCCCTCCAGTACTTCCCCCTGTGGTCCCCACTAGTATCTGTAACCCCTCCAGTACTGCCCCCTGTGCCCCCCACTAGTATCTGTAACCCCTCCAGTACTGCCCCCTGTGGTCCCCACTAGTATCTGTAACCCCTCCAGTACTGCCCCCTGTGGTCCCCACTAGTATCTGTAACCCCTCCAGTTCTGCCCCCTGTGGTACCCCACTAGTATCTGTAACCCCTCCAGTACTGCCCCCTGTGGTCCCCACTAGTATCTGTAACCCCTCCAGTACTGCCTCCTGTGGTCCCCACTAGTATCTGTAACCCCTCCAGTACTGCCCCCTGTGGTCCCCACTAGTATCTGTAACCCCTTCAGTACTGCCCCCTGTTGTCCCCACTAGTATCTGTAACCCCTCCAGTACTGCCCCCTGTGGTCCCCACTAGTATCTGTAACCCTCCAGTACTGCCCCCTGTGGTCCCCACTAGTATCTGTAACCCCTCCAGTACTGCCCCCTGTGGTCCCCACTAGTATCTGTAACCCCTCCAGTACTGCCCCCTGTGCCCCCCACTAGTATCTGTAACCCTCCAGTACTGCCCCCTGTGGTCCCCACTAGTATCTGTAACCCTCCAGTACTGCCCCCTGTGCCCCCCACTAGTATCTGTAACCCCTCCAGTACTGCCCCCTGTTGCCCCCCACTAGTATCTGTAACCCTCCAGTACTGCCCTCTGTGGTCCCCACTAGTATCTGTAACCCCTCCAGTACTGCCCCCTGTGGTCCCCACTAGTATCTGTAACCCCTCCAGTACTGCCCCCTGTGGTCCCCACTAGTATCTGTAACCCCTCCAGTACTGCCCCCTGTGGTCCCCACTAGTAACTGTAACCCCTCCAGTACTGCCCCCTGTGGTCCCCACTAGTATATGTAACCCCTCCAGTACTGTCCCCTGTGGTCCCCACTAGTATCTGTAACCCTCCAGTACTTCCCCCTGTGGTCCCCACTAGTATCTGTAACCCCTCCAGTACTGCCCCCTGTGGTCCCCACTAGTATCTGTAACCCCTCCAGTACTGCCCCCTGTGGTCCCCACTAGTATCTGTAACCCCTCCAGTACTGCCCCCTGTGGTCCCCACTAGTATCTGTAACCCCTCCTGTACTGCCCCCTGTGGTCCCCACTAGTATCTGTAACCCCTCCAGTACTGCCCCCTGTGGTCCCCACTAGTATCTGTAACCCCTCCAGTACTGCCCCCTGTGGTCCCCACTAGTATCTGTAACCCCTCCAGTACTGCCCCCTGTGGTCCCCACTAGTATCTGTAACCCCTCCAGTACTTCCCCCTTTGGTCCCCACTAGTATCTGTAACCCCTCCAGTACTTCCCCCTGTGCCCCCCACTAGTATCTGTAACCCTCCAGTACTGCCCCCTGTGGTCCCCACTAGTATCTGTAACCCCTCCAGTACTTCCCCCTGTGCCCCCCACTAGTATCTGTAACCCCTCCAGTACTTCCCCCTGTGGTCCCCACTAGTATCTGTAACCCCTCCAGTACTGCCCCCTGTGGTCCCCACTAGTATCTGTAACCCCTCCAGTACTTCCCCCTGTGGTCCCCACTAGTATCTGTAACCCCTCCAGTACTGCCCCCGGTGGTAGCCGACTAGTATCTGTAACCCCTCCAGTACTGCCCCCTGTGGTCCCCACTAGTATCTGTAACCCCTCCAGTACTGCCCCCTGTGGTCCCCACTAGTATCTGTAACCCCTCCAGTACTGCCCCCTGTGCCCCCCACTAGTATCTGTAACCCTCCAGTACTTCCCCCTGTGCCCCCCAATAGTATCTGTAACCCCTCCAGTACTGCCCCCTGTGCCCCCCACTAGTATCTGTAACCCCTCCAGTACTTCCCCCTGTGGTCCCCACTAGTATCTGTAACCCCTCCAGTACTGCCCCCTGTGGTCCCCACTAGTATCTGTAACCCCTCCAGTACTGCCCCCTGTGGTCCCCACTAGTATCTGTAACCCCTCCAGTACTGCCCCCTGTGGTCCAAACTAGTATCTGTAACCCTCCAGTACTGCCCCCTGTGGTACCCGACTAGTATCTGTAACGCCTCCAGTACTGCCCCCTGTGGTCCCCACTAGTATCTGTAACCCCTTCAGTACTGCCCCCTGTTGTCCCCACTAGTATCTGTAACCCCTCCAGTACTGCCCCCTGTGGTCCCCACTAGTATCTGTAACCCCTCCAGTACTTCCCCCTGTGGTACCCCACTAGTATCTGTAACCCCCTCCAGTACTGCCCCCTGTGGTCCCCACTAGTATCTGTAACCCCTCCAGTACTGCCCCCTGTGGTCCCCACTAGTATCTGTAACCCCTCCAGTACTGCCCCCTGTGGTACCCCACTAGTATCTGTAACCCCTCCAGTACTGCCCCCTGTTGTCCCCACTAGTATCTGTAACCCCTCCAGTACTGCCCCCTGTGGTCCCCACTAGTATCTGTAACCCCTCCAGTTCTGCCCCCTGTGGTACCCCACTAGTATCTGTAACCCCTCCAGTACTGCCCCCTGTGGTCCCCACTAGTATCTGTAACCCCTCCAGTACTGCCCCCTGTGGTCCCCACTAGTATCTGTAACCCTCCAGTACTGCCCCCTGTGCCCCCCACTAGTATCTGTAACCCCTCCAGTACTGCCCCCTGTTGCCCCCCACTAGTATCTGTAACCCTCCAGTACTGCCCTCGGTGGTCCCCACTAGTATCTGTAACCCCTCCAGTACTGCCCCCTGTTCCCCCCCACTAGTATCTGTAACCCCTCCAGTACTGCCCGCTGTTGCCCCCCACTAGTATCTGTAACCCTCCAGTACTGCCCTCTGTGGTCCCCACTAGTATCTGTAACCCCTCCAGTACTGCCCCCTGTGGTCCCCACTAGTATCTGTAACCCCTCCAGTACTGCCCCCTGTGGTCCCCACTAGTATCTGTAACCCCTCCAGTACTGCCCCCTGTGGTCCCCACTAGTAACTGTAACCCCTCCAGTACTGCCCCCTGTGGTCCCCACTAGTATATGTAACCCTCCAGTACTGCCCCCTGTGGTCCCCACTAGTATCTGTAACCCCTCCAGTACTGCCCCCTGTGGTCCCCACTAGTATCTGTAACCCCTCCAGTACTGCCCCCTGTGGTACCCCACTAGTATCTGTAACCCCTCCAGTACTGCCCCCTGTGGTCCCCACTAGTATCTGTAACCCCTCCAGTACTGCCCCCTGTGGTCCCCACTTGTATCTGTAACCCCTCCAGTACTGCCCCCTGTGGTCCCCACTAGTATCTGTAACCCCTCCAGTACTTCCCCCTGTGGTCCCCACTAGTATCTGTAACCCCTCCAGTACTTCCCCCTGTGCCCCCCACTAGTATCTGTAACCCTCCAGTACTGCCCCCTGTTGTCCCCACTAGTATCTGTAACCCCTCCAGTACTGCCCCCTGTGGTCCCCACTAGTATCTGTAACCCCTCCAGTACTGCCCCCTGTGGTCCCCACTAGTATCTGTAACCCCTCCAGTACTGCCCCCTGTGGTCCCCACTAGTATCTGTAACCCCTCCAGTACTGCCCCCTGTGGTACCCCACTATTATCTGTAACCCCTCCAGTACTGCCCCCTGTGGTCCCCACTAGTATATGTAACCCCTCCAGTACTGCCCCCTGTGGTCCCCACTAGTATCTGTAACCCCTCCAGTACTGCCCCCTGTGGTACCCCACTAGTATCTGTAACCCCTCCAGTACTTCCCCCTGTGCCCCCCACTAGTATCTGTAACCCCTCCAGTACTTCCCCCTGTGGTCCCCACTAGTATCTGTAACCCCTCCAGTACTGCCCCCTGTGGTCCCCACTAGTATCTGTAACCCCTCCAGTACTTCCCCCTGTGGTCCCCACTAGTATCTGTAACCCCTCCAGTACTTCCCCCTGTGCCCCCCACTAGTATCTGTAACCCCTCCAGTACTGCCCCCTGTGCCCCCCACTAGTATCTGTAACCCTCCAGTACTTCCCCCTGTGCCCCCCACTAGTATCTGTAACCCCTCCAGTACTTCCCCCTGTGGTCCCCACTAGTATCTGTAACCCCTCCAGTACTGCCCCCTGTGCCCCCCACTAGTATCTGTAACCCCTCCAGTACTGCCCCCTGTGGTCCCCACTAGTATCTGTAACCCCTCCAGTACTGCCCCCTGTGGTCCCCACTAGTATCTGTAACCCCTCCAGTTCTGCCCCCTGTGGTACCCCACTAGTATCTGTAACCCCTCCAGTACTGCCCCCTGTGGTCCCCACTAGTATCTGTAACCCCTCCAGTACTGCCCCCTGTGGTCCCCACTAGTATCTGTAACCCTCCAGTACTACCCCCTGTGGTACCCTACTAGTATCTGTAACCCCTCCAGTACTGCCCCCTGTTCCCCCCCACTAGTATCTGTAACCCCTCCAGTACTGCCCCCTGTGGTCCCCACTAGTATCTGTAACCCTCCAGTACTGCCCCCTGTGCCCCCCACTAGTATCTGTAACCCCTCCAGTACTGCCCCCTGTTGCCCCCCACTAGTATCTGTAACCCTCCAGTACTGCCCTCTGTGGTCCCCACTAGTATCTGTAACCCCTCCAGTACTGCCCTCTGTGGTCCCCACTAGTATCTGTAACCCCTCCAGTACTGCCCCCTGTGGTCCCCACTAGTATCTGTATCCCCTCCAGTACTGCCCCCTGTGGTCCCCACTAGTATCTGTAACCCCTCCAGTACTGCCCCCTGTGGTCCCCACTAGTATCTGTAACCCCTCCAGTACTACCCCCTGTGGTCCCCACTAGTATCTGTAACCCCTCCAGTACTGCCCTCTGTGGTCCCCACTAGTATCTGTAACCCCTCCAGTACTGCCCCCTGTGGTCCCCACTAGTATCTGTAACCCCTCCAGTACTGCCCCCTGTGGTCCCCACTAGTATCTGTAACCCCTCCAGTACTGCCCCCTGTGGTCCCCACTAGTATCTGTAACCCCTCCAGTACTACCCCCTGTGGTCCCCACTAGTATCTGTAACCCCTCCAGTACTGCCCCCTGTGGTCCCCACTAGTATCTGTAACCCCACCAGTACTGCCCCCTGTGGTCCCCACTAGTATATGTAACCCCTCCAGTACTTCCCCCTGTGGTCCCCACTAGTATATGTAACCCCTCCAGTACTTCCCCCTGTGGTCCCCACTAGTATCTGTAACCCCTCCAGTACTGCCCCCTGTGGTCCCCACTAGTATCTGTAACCCCTCCAGTACTGCCCCCTGTGGTCCCCACTAGTAACTGTAACCCCTCCAGTACTGCCCCCTGTGGTCCCCACTAGTATATGTAACCCTCCAGTACTGCCCCCTGTGGTCCCCACTAGTATCTGTAACCCCTCCAGTACTGCCCCCTGTGGTCCCCACTAGTATATGTAACCCCTCCAGTACTGCCCCCTGTGGTCCCCACTAGTATCTGTAACCCCTCCAGTACTGCCCCCTGTGGTCCCCACTAGTATCTGTAACCCCTCCAGTACTGCCCCCTGTGGTCCCCACTAGTATATGTAACCCCTCCAGTACTGCCCCCTGTTCCCCCCCACTAGTATCTGTAACCCTCCAGTACTGCCCTCTGTGGTCCCCACTAGTATCTGTAACCCCTCCAGTACTACCCCCTGTGCCCCCCACTAGTATCTGTAACCCCTCCAGTACTGCCCCCTGTGGTCCCCACTAGTATATGTAACCCCTCCAGTACTGCCCCCTGTTCCCCCCCACTAGTATCAGTAACCCTCCAGTACTGCCCTCTGTGGTCCCCACTAGTATCTGTAACCCCTCCAGTACTACCCCCTGTGCCCCCCACTAGTATCTGTAACCCTCCAGTACTGCCCCCTGTTGTCCCCACTAGTATCTGTAACCCCTCCAGTACTGCCCCCTGTGCCCCCCACTAGTATCTGTAACCCCTCCAGTACTGCCCCCTGTGGTACCCCACTAGTATCTGTAACCCCTCCAGTACTGCCCCCTGTGCCCCCCACTAGTATCTGTAACCCCTCCAGTACTGCCCCCTGTGGTCCCCACTAGTATATGTAACCCCTCCAGTACTGCCCCCTGTGGTCCCCACTAGTATCTGTAACCCCTCCAGTACTGCCCCCTGTGGTCCCCACTAGTATCTGTAACCCCTCCAGTACTGCCCCCTGTGGTCCCCACTAGTATATGTAACCCCTCCAGTACTGCCCCCTGTTCCCCCCCACTAGTATCTGTAACCCTCCAGTACTGCCCCCTGTGGTCCCCACTAGTATATGTAACCCATCCAGTACTGCCCCCTGTGGTCCCCACTAGTATCTGTAACCCCTCCAGTACTGCCCCCTGTGGTCCCCACTAGTATCTGTAACCCCTCCAGTACTGCCCCCTGTGGTCCCCACTAGTATCTGTAACCCCTCCAGTACTACCCCCTGTGGTCCCCACTAGTATCTGTAACCCTCCAGTACTGCCCTCTGTGGTACCCCACTAGTATCTGTAACCCCTCCAGTACTGCCCCCTGTGGTCCCCACTAGTATCTGTAACCCCTCCAGTACTGCCCCCTGTGCCCCCCACTAGTATCTGTAACCCCTCCAGTACTGCCCCCTGTGGTCCCCACTAGTATATGTAACCCATCCAGTACTGCCCCCTGTGGTCCCCACTAGTATCTGTAACCCCTCCAGTACTGCCCCCTGTGGTCCCCACTAGTATCTGTAACCCCTCCAGTACTGCCCCCTGTGGTCCCCACTAGTATCTGTAACCCCTCCAGTACTGCCCCCTGTGGTCCCCACTAGTATCTGTAACCCCTCCAGTACTGCCCCCTGTGGTCCCCACTAGTATCTGTAACCCCTCCAGTACTGCCCCCTGTGGTCCCCACTAGTATCTGTAACCCCTCCAGTACTGCCCCCTGTGCCCCCCACTAGTATCTGTAACCCCTCCAGTACTGCCCCCTGTGGTCCCCACTAGTATCTGTAACCCCTCCAGTACTGCCCCCTGTGGTCCCCACTAGTCTCTGTAACCCCTCCAGTTCTGCCCCCTGTGGTACCCCACTAGTATCTGTAACCCCTCCAGTACTGCCCCCTGTGGTCCCCACTAGTATCTGTAACCCCTCCAGTACTGCCCCCTGTGGTCCCCACTAGTATCTGTAACCCTCCAGTACTACCCCCTGTGGTACCCTACTAGTATCTGTAACCCCTCCAGTACTGCCCCCTGTTCCCCCCCACTAGTATCTGTAACCCCTCCAGTACTGCCCCCTGTGGTCCCCACTAGTATCTGTAACCCTCCAGTACTGCCCCCTGTGCCCCCCACTAGTATCTGTAACCCCTCCAGTACTGCCCCCTGTTGCCCCCCACTAGTATCTGTAACCCTCCAGTACTGCCCTCTGTGGTCCCCACTAGTATCTGTAACCCCTCCAGTACTGCCCTCTGTGGTCCCCACTAGTATCTGTAACCCCTCCAGTACTGCCCCCTGTGGTCCCCACTAGTATCTGTAACCCCTCCAGTACTGCCCCCTGTGGTCCCCACTAGTATCTGTAACCCCTCCAGTACTGCCCCCTGTGGTCCCCACTAGTATCTGTAACCCCTCCAGTACTACCCCCTGTGGTCCCCACTAGTATCTGTAACCCCTCCAGTACTGCCCTCTGTGGTCCCCACTAGTATCTGTAACCCCTCCAGTACTGCCCCCTGTGGTCCCCACTAGTATCTGTAACCCCTCCAGTACTGCCCCCTGTGGTCCCCACTAGTATCTGTAACCCCTCCAGTACTGCCCCCTGTGGTCCCCACTAGTATCTGTAACCCCTCCAGTACTACCCCCTGTGGTCCCCACTAGTATCTGTAACCCCTCCAGTACTGCCCCCTGTGGTACCCCACTAGTATATGTAACCCCTCCAGTACTTCCCCCTGTGGTCCCCACTAGTATCTGTAACCCCTCCAGTACTGCCCCCTGTGGTCCCCACTAGTATCTGTAACCCCTCCAGTACTGCCCCCTGTGGTCCCCACTAGTAACTGTAACCCCTCCAGTACTGCCCCCTGTGGTCCCCACTAGTATATGTAACCCTCCAGTACTGCCCCCTGTGGTCCCCACTAGTATCTGTAACCCCTCCAGTACTGCCCCCTGTGGTCCCCACTAGTATATGTAACCCCTCCAGTACTGCCCCCTGTGGTCCCCACTAGTATCTGTAACCCCTCCAGTACTGCCCCCTGTGGTCCCCACTAGTATCTGTAACCCCTCCAGTACTGCCCCCTGTGGTCCCCACTAGTATATGTAACCCCTCCAGTACTGCCCCCTGTTCCCCCCCACTAGTATCTGTAACCCTCCAGTACTGCCCTCTGTGGTCCCCACTAGTATCTGTAACCCCTCCAGTACTACCCCCTGTGCCCCCCACTAGTATCTGTAACCCCTCCAGTACTGCCCCCTGTGGTCCCCACTAGTATATGTAACCCCTCCAGTACTGCCCCCTGTT
>NW_027285680.1:0-31295 GCF_040894005.1 Engystomops pustulosus | reverse complement strand
ACTCTGCGCCGCTGTATACACACACACTCCGCACTGCTATATATACACACACACAGCACTGCTATATATACACACACACAGCACTGCTATATATACACACACACAGCACTGCTATATATACACACACACAGCACTGCTATATATACACACACACACTCAGCACTGCTATATATACACACACACACTCAGCACTGCTATATATACACACACACACTCAGCACTGCTATATATACACACTCCGCACTGCTGTATATACACACTCCGCACTGCTGTATATACACACTCCGCACTGCTGTATATACACACTCCGCACTGCTGTATATACACACTCCGCACTGCTGTATATACACACTCCGCACTGCTGTATATACACACTCCGCACTGCTATATATACACACACACAGCACTGCTATATATACACACACACTCAGCACTGCTATATATACACACACACAGCACTGCTATATATACACACACACTCAGCACTGCTATATATACACACACACAGCACTGCTATATATACACACACTCAGCACTGCTATATATACACACACACAGCACTGCTATATATACACACACTCAGCACTGCTATATACACACACACAGCACTGCTATATATACACACACTCAGCACTGCTATATATACACACACACACAGCACTGCTATATATACACACACACAGCACTGCTATATATACACACACACACAGCACTGCTATATATACACACACACACAGCACTGCTATATATACACACACACACAGCACTGCTATATATACACACACACAGCACTGCTATATATACACACACTCAGCACTGCTATATATACACACACACTCAGCACTGCTATATATACACACACACAGCACTGCTATATATACACACACACAGCACTGCTATATATACACACACACAGCACTGCTATATATACACACACACAGCACTGCTATATATACACACACTCAGCACTGCTATATATACACACACTCAGCACTGCTATATATACACACACACAGCACTGCTATATATACACACACTCAGCGCTGCTATATATACACACACTCAGCGCTGCTATATATACACACACTCAGCGCTGCTATATATACACACACTCAGCACTGCTATATATACACACACACAGCACTGCTATATACACACACTCAGCACTGCTATATACACACACTCAGCACTGCTATATACACACACTCAGCACTGCTATATACACACACACAGCACTGCTATATATACACACACACAGCACTGCTATATATACACACACACAGCACTGCTATATATACACACACACAGCACTGCTATATATACACACACACAGCACTGCTATATATACACACACTCAGCACTGCTATATATACACACACACAGCACTGCTATATATACACACACACACAGAACTGCTATATACACACACACAGCACTGCTATATATACACACACACAGCACTGCTATATATACACACACTCAGCACTGCTATATATACACACACTCAGCACTGCTATATATACACACACTCAGCACTGCTATATATACACACACAGCACTGAAACAGAAAATCTACCATTTGATTGCATCCATAATGAAGCAAACATACCTTGAGAATGCTGTAGCTACACTGATGCAGAAACATATCTTGTTTAATCCCTGTGCTGAGTGGTTTTGCTGAAAAATCAATTATAACATTCAGGACCTTGGGAAAGCTGGGTGCTCTGGCTGCCTACATAAACACATTACACACGGAGCTTCCTGAACTGTCCAGACAGGACTAATCACACTGAGCTGGATGACTCGCACACAGCAGCTGGGGATGGTGCAGCGATTGATTACTTCTGCCTGGCAGGGACTACACAGTGCTTACGTCATCCTCTGGTGCAGGGTTAGAGGAGAAGGGCAGACGCAGGCACAGGAGCCACAGAGGCTCATTATCATAATGTTATAATTGTTTTTTCAGCAAAACCACTCAGCTCAGAGATTAAACAAGATATGTTCCTGCATCAGTGTAGCTGCAGCAGTCTCAGGGTGTGTTTGCTTCACAATGCATGAAATCACATGGTAGATTTCCTATAAAGGGCTGAGCACTCACCAGGTCTTTCCTCCACTGCAGGGTCGTGAGGTTTAACACCCAGAAGTCGCTGTAGGCCCCGTAGTTGGTGAGACCCCCCATGACGTACATGGCATTGCGCAGGGGGTTATAGGCTGCGGCATGGAAGTAACGAGGACTGGGCCCGGGACCGCCGCCCTCCGTGCCCGCCAACATCTGGGTCCAGCGACGCTCAGAGATGGAATATCTGCAGGGATCAGCAAGTCAGGAATAATCCCGCTATACGTATGCAGCGAGGGGGGGGTGACACCTACCTATAGACGCTGCCCAGCACCCCGTCCCTCAGAGACAGACCCCCGAACATCCAGAGGGTGTGATCCGGCCCCTCCACCATGGTGTGCCCCAGCCGGTGTAAGAAGCGACTGGCTGTATCCTGCAGAGACACACAAGCTGCAGACACCGCACACACACAGAGAGAGAGGATATCATCTACAACACTTACTGCTGTCAGCTGCGGGTCCATCAGACTCTCCCACACAATCTTCCCAGAGTCCAATCGCACCGAGCAGTCCTCCCCGGCGTAACCCGGAGAGCAGAAGCAGACGCCCAGGGTCTAGGGAAAGGACACAAACACAGAAATGTCTATCCGGCCCTGGACCTCCAGAACCACTACAACCTGGACCTCTCCAACATGTCCTAAGGGTGATGCCACTCGTGGCCTTTCTGCTCCGTTTGAGAGCATGCATTTTCAATTCGTTTAAAAACGCATCCGTTTTTACTGTTTACCGTGCGTTTGGCTGCTTTGAACCCGTTTATCTATTATCTATATACAGGCAGTCCCCTAATAAGAACACCTGACTTACATACGACCCCTAGTTACACACAGACCTCTGAATTTTGGTAATTTCCTGTACTTTAGTCCTAGGCTACAATAATCAGCTGTAACAGTTATCACCGGCGTCTGTAATGAAGCTTTAGTGTTACTCCTGATTCTTATGACAATCCTACATTTTTAAAATCCAATTGTCACAGAGACCAAAAAAGTTCAGGCTGGGATTACAATGATAAAATATACAGTTCCGACTTACATACAAACTCAACTTAAGAACAAACCTACAGACCCTATCTTGTACGTAACCCGGGGACTGCCTGTACTCCATATATTATCTATACACCATACAGGCAGTCCCCGGGTTACATACAAGATAGGGTCGGTAGGTTTGTTTTAAAGTTGAGTTTGTATGTAAGTCGGAACTGTATATTTTACCATTGTAATCCCAGCCAAAACTTTTAGCTATGTACAGGCAGTCCCCGGGTTACATACAAGATAGGGTCCGGAGGTTTGTTCCCAAGTTGAATTTGTATGTAAGTCGAAACTGTATATTTTATAATTGACGTTCTAAACAATTTTTTTTCTTTTGCCCCAGTGACAATTGGAGTTTCAAAATTTTTGGTGTAATTGGACCAAGAATTATCAATAAAGCTTCATTACAGACATTTTACAGCTGATCATTGCAGTCTGGGACTATAGTAACATCCAGAGAGGTCACCAGAGGTCACAGTGGGCAGAGGGGTCCGTCTGTAACTATGGGTTGTCTGTAAGTCGGGTGTCCTTAAGTAGGGGACCGCCTGTACTATATATTCATATCCTAAATCCATGTACAGTAGATATCTTGACCATGTATATTTATAGGGTGTAGAGACATATACAGTATATATGAACATATAGCGTGTCCTGATAAGTATTGTATATGGATTTAGGATATGATATGTAGTATGTATATATACTGTATATAGCCCCATATCTATATATAATACACAGCACATATACTGTAAATCTAGTAAGAGCAGATTATTTCTTTATTAGGTTATTCTGCACGTTGCGCCCGGTTTCCACTTCTCGTATCAGGTGAAGTTTATGTAATGATCACACTAACGATACAGGATGTGGATATTTCCTGGTTATATGATACAATGTTGCAGGTGCAGAGGAGCAGGAAGCTCTGCTCTAGTGATGGGTCCCTCGGGCACAAAGAGCCGGCTCAGTTGCGTGAACGACCTGAGCCGCTTCCCCTCAGTGAGCCAATGGCTCACTAAACCCCTCTCCCTCCAAAAAAAGTCATACCACTCCCCCCTTTAACCCCGATAAAATTGGGTTAAAAGTTGTGTGATGTGGGGTGACTGACTGGCCTTCGGCTCCCTGTTATATATTTAATAGTGAGCTGTTCAGGAGCCATAAGAGCCGGATCTACTTACTGAGCGGAGCCTAATGAGCCGGATCACTACGAAGAGCCGGAATTCCCATCACCACTGCGCTCTCTGCTGTGTGGCGAAGCTGCAGGTCATGTGACCAGCCTCCGCTTCAGAGCCAGAGAGAAAGCGCTGACCTCACCCTCTGACCTCGCCCCGCTGACCTCGCCCCGCTGACCTCGCCCCGCTGACCTCGCCCCTCTGACCTCGCCCCGCTGACCTCGCCCCGCTGACCTCGCCCCGCTGACCTCGCCCCGCTGACCTCGCCCCGCTGACCTCAGCCGGAGCCGCCACCTTCTGTCCTGTGTCCTCTCCCAGTGGAGGAAAGGCACAGGAGGGAATAAAGGGCCTCAAAAATTCCTTGTCTTCTAAGGCAATACCCCTGGACCACCCCTGTAACCCCCGGACCCTTGGCCTGTGCTCAGGGGGCTCTCACCTGGTTGCAGACTCCCTTCTCCTCCTCCACGGAGCAGTTTCTGGGACACACGTTGCGCAGACAGTAGGGGCCGGACAGCGGGCTCCTGCAGACGCAGCTCTGCCCCCGGCACACCCTGTTGGGACCGCACGGCGGGTGACATTCGTGGACCGTGTACGTGGCATTGAACCCGCTCGGCTCCGTGTTATTTGCTTCGTAATACACCACGAGGACGCCTGGCGAGACACCGGATTATATATAAGACACAGCAAAGAGAAGACTGGATCCAACAGAACCAGACAAGTATAACATGAGAAGGGTAAAGGGAGAGGTAAGTACAGCCATGTACACTCACCTGTGGTGGCCTCTACAGTAAGTGGAGTCTCCCCCCGACCTCGTCCACAAAATGCCCCCAATAAGCTGCGATCCGACTGCAGGAGCCCCGTGTCCAGGAAAGCCGGGATCCCATCAAAGACGTAAACGTAACTGTGCTGCAACGGGAGGAGGGCGAATGTCAGACGGGAAGATCAATATGGCGGCACAATATGGAGGACGGGGCTCACCATGCACGGGATACTGAAGTCCGGCTGCAGGCTGAGGCTGAGCCGCGGACAACTGGCTTCAGGGTGGCAAGGCTCAGCGCGAGACGAGACGCTCAGCATCCACAGACAATACGACCCCCCAGGAGAACCCAGGGCAGAAGACGAGACCCGAGAGAGGAGCTGCCGACCCTGACACTCCAAGTAACACGTCCCTCCATTCCTGGGGAAGTAATCACATGCATCCTCAGATTACACAATGCAGAGCCCCATGCTGACCCCTGACCACTGCTGACCCCTGACCACTGCTGACCCCTGACCACTGCTGACCCCTGACCACTGCTGACCCCTGACCACTGCTGACCCCTGACCACTGCTGACCCCTGACCACTGCTGACCCCTGACCACTGCTGACCCCTGACCACTGCTGGCTATGATAGAAAGGTGTCAGGACACACAGGACATGGCAGCTCGCTGTGTATGGGGGGGTTTAGTCACAGAGGGGTCAGAGCGCCCATGCTGACCCCTGACCCCTGCTGGCTATGATAGAAAGGTGTCAGGACACAGGACATGGCAGCTCGCTGTGTATGGGGGGTGTAGTCACAGAGGGGTCAGAGCGCCCATGCTGACCCCTGACCACTGCTGGCTATGATAGAAAGGTGTCAGGACACAGGACATGGCAGCTCCCTGTGTATGGGGGGTGTAGTCACAGAGGGGTCAGAGCGCCCATGCTGACCCCTGACCACTGCTGGCTATGATAGAAAGGTGTCAGGACACAGGACATGGCAGCTCGCTGTGTATGGGGGGTGTAGTCACAGAGGGGTCAGAGCGCCCATGCTGACCCCTGACCACTGCTGGCTATGATAGAAAGGTGTCAGGACACACAGGACATGGCAGCTCGCTGTGTATGGGGGGTGTAGTCACAGAGGGGTCAGAGCACCCATGCTGACCCCTGACCACTGCTGGCTATGATAGAAAGGTGTCAGGACACACAGGACATGGCAGCTCGCTGTGTATGGGGGGTGTAGTCACAGAGGGGTCAGAGCGCCCATGCTGACCCCTGACCACTGCTGGCTATGATAGAAAGGTGTCAGGACACACAGGACATGGCAGCTCGCTGTGTATGGGGGGTGTAGTCACAGAGGGGTCAGAGCGCCCATGCTGACCCCTGACCACTGCTGGCTATGATAGAAAGGTGTCAGGACACACAGGACATGGCAGCTCGCTGTGTATGGGGGGTGTAGTCACAGAGGGGTCAGAGCACCCATGCTGACCCCTGACCACTGCTGGCTATGATAGAAAGGTGTCAGGACACAGGACATGGCAGCTCGCTGTGTATGGGGGTGTAGTCACAGAGAGGTCAGAGCCCCCATGCTGACCCCTGACCACTGCTGGCTATGATAGAAAGGTGTCAGGACACACAGGACATGGCAGCTCGCTGTGTATGGGGGGTGTAGTCACAGAGAGGTCAGAGCGCCCATGCTGACCCCTGACCACTGCTGGCTATGATAGAAAGGTGTCAGGACACAGGACATGGCAGCTCGCTGTGTATGGGGGTGTAGTCACAGAGGGGTCAGAGCACCCATGCTGACCCCTGACCACTGCTGGCTATGATAGAAAGGTGTCAGGACACACAGGACATGGCAGCTCGCTGTGTATGGGGGGTGTACTCACAGAGGGGTCAGAGCGCCCATGCTGACCCCTGACCACTGCTGGCTATGATAGAAAGGTGTCAGGACACACAGGACATGGCAGCTCGCTGTGTATGGGGGGTGTAGTCACAGAGAGGTCAGAGCGCCCATGCTGACCCCTGACCACTGCTGGCTATGATAGAAAGGTGTCAGGACACACAGGACATGGCAGCTCGCTGTGTATGGGGGTGTAGTCACAGAGGGGTCAGAGCACCCATGCTGACCCCTGACCACTGCTGGCTATGATAGAAAGGTGTCAGGACACACAGGACATGGCAGCTCGCTGTGTATGGGGGGTGTACTCACAGAGGGGTCAGAGCGCCCATGCTGACCCCTGACCACTGCTGGCTATGATAGAAAGGTGTCAGGACACAGGACATGGCAGCTCGCTGTGTATGGGGGTGTAGTCACAGAGAGGTCAGAGCTCCCATGCTGACCCCTGACCACTGCTGGCTATGATAGAAAGGTGTCAGGACACAGGACATGGCAGCTCGCTGTGTATGGGGGTGTAGTCACAGAGAGGTCAGAGCGCCCATGCTGACCCCTGACCACTGCTGGCTATGATAGAAAGGTGTCAGGACACACAGGACATGGCAGCTCGCTGTGTATGGGGGGTGTAGTCACAGAGAGGTCAGAGCACCCATGCTGACCACTGACCACTGCTGGCTATGATAGAAAGGTGTCAGGACACACAGGACATGGCAGCTCGCTGTGTATGGGGGT
Organism: Engystomops pustulosus; assembly: GCF_040894005.1. Lineage (NCBI taxonomy): Eukaryota > Metazoa > Chordata > Amphibia > Anura > Leptodactylidae > Engystomops > Engystomops pustulosus. The sequence continues at coordinate 23,621 of NW_027285680.1, read as the reverse complement.
GTAGTCACAGAGGGGTCACAGCGCCCATGCTGACCCCTGAACACTGCTGGCTATAATAGAAAGGTGTCAGGACACACAGGACATGGCAGCTCCCTGTGTATGGGGGTGTAGTCACAGAGGGGTCAGAGCACCCATGCTGACCCCTGACCACTGCTGGCTATGATAGAAAGGTGTCAGGACACAGGACATGGCAGCTCGCTGTGTATGGGGGGTGTAGTCACAGAGGGGTCAGAGCGCCACATGCTGATCCCTGACCACTGCTGGCTATGATAGAAAGGTGTCAGGACACACAGGACATGGCAGCTCGCTGTGTATGGGGGGTGTAGTCACAGAGGAGTCAGAGCGCCCATGCTGACCCCTGACCACTGCTGGCTATGATAGAAAGGTGTCAGGACACACAGGACATGGCAGCTCGCTGTGTATGGGGGGTGTAGTCACAGAGGGGTCAGAGCACCCATGCTGACCCCTGACTACTGCTGGCTATGATAGAAAGGTGTCAGGACACACAGGACATGGCAGCTCGCTGTGTATGGGGGGTGTAGTCACAGAGGGGTCAGAGCTGCCATGCTGACCCCTGACCACTGCTGGCTATGATAGAAAGGTGTCAGGACACACAGGACATGGCAGCTCGCTGTGTATGGGGGTGTAGTCACAGAGGGGTCAGAGCACCCATGCTGACCCCTGACCACTGCTGGCTATGATAGAAAGGTGTCAGGACACACAGGACATGGCAGCTCGCTGTGTATGGGGGGTGTAGTCTCAGAGGGGTCAGAGCGCCCATGCTGACCCCTGACCACTGCTGGCTATGATAGAAAGGTGTCAGGACACACAGGACATGGCAGCTCGCTGTGTATGGGGGGTGTAGTCACAGAGGGGTCAGAGCGCCCATGCTGACCCCTGATCTCTGCTGGCTATGATAGAAAGGTGTCAGGACACACAGGACATGGCAGCTCGCTGTGTATGGGGGGTGAAGTCACAGAGGGGTCAGAGCACCCATGCTGACCCCTGACCACTGCTGGCTATGATAGAAAGGTGTCAGGACACACAGGACATGGCAGCTCGCTGTGTATGGGGGTGTAGTCACAGAGAGGTCAGAGTGCCCATGCTGACCCCTGACCACTGCTGGCTATGATAGAAAGGTGTCAGGACACACAGGACATGGCAGCTCGCTGTGTATGGGGGGTGTAGTCACAGAGGGGTCAGAGCACCCATGCTGACCCCTGACCACTGCTGGCTATGATAGAAAGGTGTCAGGACACAGGACATGGCAGCTCGCTGTGTATGGGGGTGTAGTCACAGAGGGGTCAGAGCTCCCATGCTGACCCCTGACCACTGCTGGCTATGATAGAAAGGTGTCAGGACACACAGGACATGGCAGCTCGCTGTGTATGGGGGGTGTAGTCACAGAGAGGTCAGAGCGCCCATGCTGACCCCTGACCACTGCTGGCTATGATAGAAAGGTGTCAGGACACACAGGACATGGCAGCTCGCTGTGTATGGGGGGTGTAGTCACAGAGGGGTCAGAGCACCCATGCTGACCCCTGACCACTGCTGGCTATGATAGAAAGGTATCAGGACACACTGGACATGGCAGCTCGCTGTGTATGGGGGGTGTAGTCACAGAGGGGTCAGAGCACCCATGCTGACCCCTGACCACTGCTGGCTATGATAGAAAGGTGTCAGGACACACAGGACATGGCAGCTCGCTGTGTATGGGGGGTGTAGTCACAGAGGGGTCAGAGCGCCCATGCTGACCCCTGACCACTGCTGGCTATGATAGAAAGGTGTCAGGACACAGGACATGGCAGCTCGCTGTGTATGGGGGGTGTAGTCACAGAGGGGTCAGAGCGTCCATGCTGACATCTGACCACTGCTGGCTATGATAGAAAGGTGTCAGGACACAGGACATGGCAGCTCGCTGTGTATGGGGGGTGTAGTCACAGAGGGGTCAGAGCGTCCATGCTGACATCTGACCACTGCTGGCTATGATAGAAAGGTGTCAGGACACAGGACATGGCAGCTCGCTGTGTATGGGGGGTGTAGTCACAGAGGGGTCAGAGCGTCCATGCTGACCCCTGACCACTGCTGGCTATGATAGAAAGGTGTCAGGACACAGGACATGGCAGCTCCCTGTGTATGGGGGGGGGGGTTTAGTCACAGAGGGGTCAGAGCCCCCATGCTGACCCCTGACCACTGCTGGCTATGATAGAAAGGTGTCAGGACACAGGACATGGCAGCTCCCTGTGTATGGGGGGGGGGGGTTTAGTCACAGAGGGGTCAGAGCCCCCATGCTGACCCCTGACCACTGCTGGCTATGATAGAAAGGTGTCAGGACACACAGGACATGGCAGCTCCCTGTGTATGGGGGGGGGGGGGGGGGTTTAGTCACAGAGGGGTCAGAGCGCCCATGCTGACCCCTGACCACTGCTGGCTATGATAGAAAGGTGTCAGGACACAGGACATGGCAGCTCGCTGTGTATGGGGGGTGTAGTCACAGAGGGGTCAGAGCACCCATGCTGACCCCTGATCCCTGCTGGCTATGATAGAAAGGTGTCAGGACACACAGGACATGGCAGCTCGCTGTGTATGGGGGGTGTAGTCACAGAGGGGTCAGAGCACCCATGCTGACCCTTGACCACTGCTGGCTATGATAGAAAGGTGTCAGGACACACAGGACATGGCAGCTCGCTGTGTATGGGGGGTGTAGTCACAGAGAGGTCAGAGCACCCATGCTGACCCCTGACCACTGCTGGCTATGATAGAAAGGTGTCAGGACACACAGGACATGGCAGCTCGCTGTGTATGGCGGTGTAGTCACAGAGAGGTCAGAGCCCCCATGCTGACCCCTGACCACTGCTGGCTATGATAGAAAGGTGTCAGGACACACAGGACATGGCAGCTCGCTGTGTATGGGGGGTGTAGTCACAGAGGGGTCAGAGCGCCCATGCTGACCCCTGACCACTGCTGGCTATGATAGAAAGGTGTCAGGACACAGGACATGGCAGCTCCCTGTGTATGGGGGGTGTAGTCACAGAGGGGTCAGAGCGCCCATGCTGACCCCTGACCACTGCTGGCTATGATAGAAAGGTGTCAGGACACACAGGACATGGCAGCTCGCTGTGTATGGGGCTGTAGTCACAGAGGGGTCAGAGCGCCCATGCTGACCCCTGACCACTGCTGGCTATGATAGAAAGGTGTCAGGACACACAGGACATGGCAGCTCGCTGTGTATGGGGGGTGTAGTCACAGAGAGGTCAGAGCGCCTATGCTGACCCCTGACCACTGCTGGCTATGATAGAAAGGTGTCAGGACACACAGGACATGGCAGCTCGCTGTGTATGGGGGGTGTAGTCACAGAGGGGTCAGAGCACCCATGCTGACCCCTGACCACTGCTGGCTATGATAGAAAGGTGTCAGGACACACAGGACATGGCAGCTCGCTGTGTATGGGGGTGTAGTCACAGAGGGGTCAGAGCGCCCATGCTGACTCCTGACCACTGCTGGCTATGATAGAAAGGTGACAGGACACACAGGACATGGCAGCTCGCTGTGTATAGGGGTGTAGTCACAGAGGGGTCAGAGCGCCCATGCTGACCCCTGACCACTGCTGGCTATGATAGAAAGGTGTCAGGACACACAGGACATGGCAGCTCGCTGTGTATGTGGGGTGTAGTCACAGAGAGGTCAGAGCACCCATGCTGACCCCTGACCACTGCTGGCTATGATAGAAAGGTGTCAGGACACAGGACATGGCAGCTCGCTGTGTATGGGGGGTGTAGTCACAGAGGGGTCAGAGCGCCCATGCTGACCCCTGACCACTGCTGGCTATGATAGAAAGGTGTCAGGACACACAGGACATGGCAGCTCGCTGTGTATGGGGGGTGTAGTCACAGAGGGGTCAGAGCGCCCATGCTGACCCCTGACCACTGCTGGCTATGATAGAAAGGTGTCAGCACACAGGACATGGCAGCTCCCTGTGTATGGGGGGTGTAGTCACAGAGGGGTCAGAGCACCCATGCTGACCCCTGACCACTGCTGGCTATGATAGAAAGGTGTCAGGACACACAGGACATGGCAGCTCGCTGTGTATGGGGGTGTAGTCACAGAGGGGTTAGAGCGCCCATGCTGACCCCTGACCACTGCTGGCTATGATAGAAAGGTGTCAGGACACAGGACATGGCAGCTCGCTGTGTATGGGGGTGTAGTCACAGAGAGGTCAGAGCGCCCATGCTGACCCCTGGCCACTGCTGGCTATGATAGAAAGGTGTCAGGAAACACAGGACATGGCAGCTCGCTGTGTATGGGGGGTGTAGTCACAGAGGGGTCAGAGCGCCCATGCTGACCCCTGACCACTGCTGGCTATGATAGAAAGGTGTCAGGACACAGGACATGGCAGCTCGCTGTGTATGGGGGGTGTAGTCACAGAGAGGTCAGAGCACCCATGCTGACCCCTGACCACTGCTGGCTATGATAGAAAGGTGTCAGGACACACAGGACATGGCAGCTCGCTGTGTATGGGGGTCAGGGGGCTCATGCTGAAGTATAATCAGTACTATGTACTCGGTCATGTTATACAGTGACACCCATCTGGCCACGTACCTGGGGTCCCCGTAATACCCGGGTGCACATTTGTCGCAGTGCTCTCCCTGTGTGTTGTCGGTGCAGTAGCAGACGCCTGTCTCCCGGTTGCAGTAACCCATTTCGGGTTTCCCATGTTTGTTGCAGGCACATTCCTGGCATCCCTTCTGCGTGGCGCTGCCGTGGCTCCCGGGCTTACACTCCTGGCACTGAGGGCCCTGCGTCCAGTCTGCCAAAGAGAAAAAGTATCATAGGCACAGCCCCGGACCATGTATAGCCCTCATACAGTATCATAGGCACAGCCCCGGACCATGTATAGCCCTCATACAGTATCATAGGCGCAGCCCCGGACCATGTATAGCCCTCATACAGTATCATAGGCACAGCCCCGGACCATGTATAGCCCTCATACAGTATCATAGGCACAGCCCGGACCATGTATAGCCCTCATACAGTATCATAGGCGCAGCCCCGGACCATGTATAGCCCTCATACAGTATCATAGGCACAGCCCCGGACCATGTATAGCCCTCATACAGTATCATAGGCACAGCCCGGACCATGTATAGCCCTCATACAGTATCATAGGCGCAGCCCCGGACCATGTATAGCCCTCATACAGTATCATAGGCACAGCCCCGGACCATGTATAGCCCTCATACAGTATCACAGGCACAGCCCCGGACCATGTATAGCCCTCATACAGTATCATAGGCGCAGCCCCGGACCATGTATAGTCCTCATACAGTATCATAGGCACAGCCCCGGACCATGTATAGCCCTCATACAGTATCATAGGCACAGCCCCGGACCATGTATAGTCCTCATACAGTCTGATCACACAGCCCCGGACCATGTATAGTCCTCATACAGTATCATAGGCCCAGCCCCGGACCATGTATAGTCCTCATACAGTATCATAGGCGCAGCCCCGGACCATGTATAGCCCTCATACAGTATCATAGGCACAGCCCCGGACCATGTATAGTCCTCATACAGTATCATAGGCACAGCCCCGGACCATGTATAGCCCTCATACAGTATCATAGGCACAGCCCCGGACCGTGTATAGCCCTCATACAGTATCATAGGCACAGCCCCGGACCATGTATAGCCCTCATACAGTATCATAGGCACAGCCCCGGACCATGTATAGTCCTCATACAGTATCATAGGCCCAGCCCCGGACCATGTATAGTCCTCATACAGTATCATAGGCGCAGCCCCGGACCATGTATAGTCCTCATACAGTATCATAGGCCCAGCCCCGGACCATGTATAGTCCTCATACAGTATCATAGGCCCAGCCCCGGACCATGTATAGTCCTCATACAGTATCATAGGCACAGCCCCGGACCATGTATAGTCCTCATACAGTATCATAGGCCCAGCCCCGGACCATGTATAGTCCTCATACAGTATCATAGGCACAGCCCCGGACCATGTATAGTCCTCATACAGTATCATAGGCACAGCCCCGGACCATGTATAGTCCTCATACAGTATCATAGGCACAGCCCCAGACCATGTATAGCCCTCATACAGTATCATAGGCACAGCCCCGGACCATGTATAGCCCTCATACAGTATCATAGGCACAGCCCCGGACCATGTATAGCCCTCATACAGTATCATAGGCCCAGCCCCGGACCATGTATAGCCCTCATACAGTATCATAGGCGCAGCCCCGGACCATGTATAGCCCTCATAAAGTATCATAGGCCCAGCCCCGGACCATGTATAGCCCTCATACAGTATCATAGGCACAGCCCCGGACCATGTATAGCCCTCATACAGTATCACAGGCCCAGCCCCGGACCATGTATAGTCCTCATACAGTATCATAGGCACAGCCCCGGACCATGTATAGCCCTCATACAGTATCATAGGCACAGCCCCGGACCATGTATAGTCCTCATACAGTATCATAGGCACAGCCCCGGACCATGTATAGCCCTCATACAGTATCATAGGCACAGCCCCGGACCATGTATAGCCCTCATACCGTATCATAGGCCCAGCCCCGGACCGTGTATAGCCCTCATACAGTATCACAGGCCCAGCCCCGGACCATGTATAGTCCTCATACAGTATCATAGGCACAGCCCCGGACCATGTATAGTCCTCATACAGTATCATAGGCCCAGCCCCGGACCATGTATAGTCCTCATACAGTATCATAGGCACAGCCCCGGACCATGTATAGTCCTCATACAGTATCATAGGCACAGCCCCGGACCATGTATAGTCCTCATACAGTATCATAGGCACAGCCCCAGACCATGTATAGCCCTCATACAGTATCATAGGCACAGCCCCGGACCATGTATAGCCCTCATACAGTATCATAGGCCCAGCCCCGGACCATGTATAGCCCTCATACAGTATCATAGGCGCAGCCCCGGACCATGTATAGCCCTCATAAAGTATCATAGGCCCAGCCCCGGACCATGTATAGCCCTCATACAGTATCATAGGCACAGCCCCGGACCATGTATAGCCCTCATACAGTATCACAGGCCCAGCCCCGGACCATGTATAGTCCTCATACAGTATCATAGGCACAGCCCCGGACCATGTATAGCCCTCATACCGTATCATAGGCGCAGCCCCGGACCATGTATAGTCCTCATACAGTATCACAGGCACAGCCCCGGACCATGTATAGCCCTCATACAGTATCATAGTCACAGCCCCGGACCATGTATAGTCCTCATACAGTATCATAGGCACAGCCCCGGACCATGTATAGTCCTCATACAGTATCATAGGCCCAGCCCCGGACCATGTATAGCCCTCATACAGTATCATAGGCCCAGCCCCGGACCATGTATAGCCCTCATACAGTATCATAGGCCCAGCCCCGGACCATGTATAGCCCTCATACAGTATCATAGGCGCAGCCCCGGACCATGTATAGTCCTCATACAGTATCATAGGCACAGCCCCGGACCATGTATAGCCCTCATACAGTATCATAGGCACAGCCCCGGACCATGTATAGCCCTCATACAGTATCATAGGCGCAGCCCCGGACCATGTATAGTCCTCATACAGTATCATAGGCGCAGCCCCGGACCATGTATAGTCCTCATACAGTATCATAGGCACAGCCCCGGACCATGTATAGTCCTCATACAGTATCATAGGCACAGCCCCGGACCATGTATAGTCCTCATACAGTATCATAGGCACAGCCCCGGACCATGTATAGCCCTCATACAGTATCATAGGCACAGCCCCGGACCATGTATAGCCCTCATACAGTATCATAGGCACAGCCCCGGACCATGTATAGTCCTCATACAGTATCATAGGCACAGCCCCGGACCATGTATAGTCCTCATACAGTATCATAGGCCCAGCCCCGGACCATGTATAGCCCTCATACAGTATCATAGGCCCAGCCCCGGACCATGTATAGCCCTCATACAGTCTGATCACACAGCCCCGGACCATGTATAGCCCTCATACAGTATCATAGGCACAGCCCCGGACCATGTATAGCCCTCATACAGTATCATAGGCACAGCCCCGGACCATGTATAGCCCTCATACAGTATCATAGGCACAGCCCCGGACCATGTATAGTCCTCATACAGTCTGATCACACAGCCCCGGACCATGTATAGTCCTCATACAGTCTGATCACACAGCCCCGGACCATGTATAGTCCTCATACAGTATCATAGGCACAGCCCCGGACCATGTATAGTCCTCATACAGTATCATAGGCGCAGCCCCGGACCATGTATAGTCCTCATACAGTATCATAGGCACAGCCCCGGACCATGTATAGCCCTCATACAGTATCATAGGCCCAGCCCCGGACCATGTATAGTCCTCATACAGTATCACAGGCCCAGCCCCGGACCATGTATAGCCCTCATACAGTATCATAGGCACAGCCCCGGACCATGTATAGTCCTCATACAGTATCATAGGCACAGCCCCGGACCATGTATAGCCCTCATACAGTATCATAGGCACAGCCCCGGACCATGTATAGCCCTCATACAGTATCATAGGCACAGCCCCGGACCATGTATAGCCCTCATACAGTATCATAGGCGCAGCCCCGGACCATGTATAGCCCTCATACAGTATCACAGGCACAGCCCCGGACCATGTATAGCCCTCATACAGTATCATAGGCGCAGCCCCGGACCATGTATAGTCCTCATACAGTATCATAGGCACAGCCCCGGACCATGTATAGCCCTCATACAGTATCACAGGCACAGCCCCGGACCATGTATAGCCCTCATACAGTATCATAGGCGCAGCCCCGGACCATGTATAGCCCTCATACAGTATCACAGGCCCAGCCCTGGACCATGCATAGTCCTCATACAGTATCATAGGCACAGCCCCGGACCATGTATAGCCCTCATACAGTATCACAGGCCCAGCCCCGGACCATGTATAGCCCTCATACAGTATCATAGGCACAGCCCCGGACCATGTATAGTCCTCATACAGTATCATAGGCACAGCCCCGGACCATGTATAGCCCTCATACCGTATCATAGGCGCAGCCCCGGACCATGTATAGCCCTCATACAGTATCATAGGCACAGCCCCGGACCATGTATAGCCCTCATACAGTATCATAGGCACAGCCCCGGACCATGTATAGTCCTCATACAGTATCCAGGCACAGCCCCGGACCATGTATAGCCCTCATACAGTATCATAGGCACAGCCCCGGGCCATGTATAGTCCTCATACAGTATCATAGGCGCAGCCCCGGACCATGTATAGCCCTCATACAGTATCATAGGCACAGCCCCGGACCATGTATAGCCCTCATACAGTATCATAGGCGCAGCCCCGGACCATGTATAGCCCTCATACAGTCTGATCACACAGCCCCGGACCATGTACAGCCCTCATACAGTATCATAGGCCCAGCCCCGGACCATGTACAGCCCTCATACAGTATCATAGGCGCAGCCCCGGACCATGTATAGCCCTCATACAGTATCATAGGCACAGCCCCGGACCATGTATAGCCCTCATACAGTATCATAGGCACAGCCCCGGACCATGTATAGCCCTCATACAGTCTGATCACACAGCCCCGGACCATGTATAGCCCTCATACAGTATCACAGGCACAGCCCCGGACCATGTATAGCCCTCATACAGTATCACAGGCACAGCCCCGGACCATGTATAGCCCTCATACAGTATCATAGGCACAGCCCCGGACCATGTACAGCCCTCATACAGTATCATAGGCCCAGCCCCGGACCATGTATAGTCCTCATACAGTATCATAGGCACAGCCCCGGACCATGTATAGCCCTCATACAGTCTGATCACACAGCCCCGGACCATGTATAGTCCTCATACAGTATCATAGGCACAGCCCCGGACCATGTATAGTCCTCATACAGTATCACAGGCACAGCCCCGGACCATGTATAGCCCTCATACAGTATCATAGGCACAGCCCCGGACCATGTATAGCCCTCATACAGTATCATAGGCACAGCCCCGGACCATGTATAGTCCTCATACAGTATCACAGGCACAGCCCCGGACCATGTATAGCCCTCATACAGTATCATAGGCCCAGCCCTGGACCATGTATAGTCCTCATACAGTATCATAGGCACAGCCCCGGACCATGTATAGCCCTCATACAGTATCATAGGCACAGCCCCGGACCATGTATAGTCCTCATACAGTATCATAGGCCCAGCCCCGGACCATGTATAGCCCTCATACAGTATCATAGGCACAGCCCCGGACCATGTATAGCCCTCATACAGTATCATAGGCACAGCCCCGGACCATGTATAGCCCTCATACAGTATCATAGGCACAGCCCCGGACCATGTATAGTCCTCATACAGTATCATAGGCACAGCCCCGGACCATGTATAGCCCTCATACAGTCTGATCACACAGCCCCGGATCATGTATAGCCCTCATACAGTATCATAGGCACAGCCCCGGACCATGTATAGTCCTCATACAGTATCATAGGCCCAGCCCCGGACCGTGTATAGCCCTCATACAGTATCATAGGCACAGCCCCGGACCGTGTATAGTCCTCATACAGTATCATGGGCGCAGCCCCGGACCATGTATAGTCCTCATACAGTATCATAGGCACAGCCGCGGACCATGTATAGCCCTCATACAGTATCATAGGCACAGCCCCGGACCATGTATAGCCCTCATACAGTATCATAGGCACAGCCCCGGACCATGTATAGCCCTCATACAGTATCATAGGCGCAGCCCCGGACCATGTATAGCCCTCATACAGTATCACAGGCACAGCCCCGGACCATGTATAGCCCTCATACAGTATCATAGGCACAGCCCCGGACCATGTATAGCCCTCATACAGTATCATAGGCGCAGCCCCGGACCATGTATAGCCCTCATACAGTATCATAGGCACAGCCCCGGACCATGTATAGTCCTCATACAGTATCATAGGCACAGCCGCGGACCATGTATAGCCCTCATACAGTATCATAGGCACAGCCCCGGACCATGTATAGCCCTCATACAGTATCATAGGCACAGCCCCGGACCATGTATAGCCCTCATACAGTATCATAGGCGCAGCCCCGGACCATGTATAGCCCTCATACAGTATCACAGGCACAGCCCCGGACCATGTATAGCCCTCATACAGTATCATAGGCACAGCCCCGGACCATGTATAGCCCTCATACAGTATCATAGGCACAGCCCCGGACCATGTATAGTCCCCATACAGTCTGATCACACAGCGTTGCCCCCTCTTACCTTGGCACGAGTCGCAGACCCCCGGCCCGTGAGTGCAGGTGCTATGGAAGTTACAGCCGCAGTCCACGCTGCACTCCACGCCGCTCTCCATCACGCTGCTCTGGTTGGACGTCCACCCCAGGTCACACAGGCAGGAGAAAGATGGGGGGCCGCTGCACGTCCCATGGGAGCACTCGTTATAACACCTGCAGGAGTGGGATAACATATAACAAGCTGTACAGTAATAAGAGGCCGCTGCACGTCCCGTGGGAGCACTCGTTATAACACCTGCAGGAGCGGGATAACATATAACAAGCTGTACAGTAATAAGAGGCTGGTGCACGTCCCGTGGGAGCACTCGTTATAACACCTGCAGGAGTGGGATAACATATAACAAGCTGGACAGTAATAAGAGGCCGCTGCACGTCCCGTGGGAGCACTCGTTATAACACCTGCAGGAGTGGGATAACATATAACAAGCTGTACAGTAATAAGAGGCCGCTGCACGCCCCGTGGGAGCACTCGTTATAACACCTGCAGGAGTGGGATAACATATAACAAGCTGTACAGTAATAAGAGGCCGCTGCACGTCCCATGGGAGCACTCGTTATAACACCTGCGGGAGTGGGATAACATATAACAAGCTGTACAGTAATAAGAGGCCGCTGCACGTCCCATGGGAGCACTCGTTATAACACCTGCAGGAGTGGGATAACATATAACAAGCTGGACAGTAATAAGAGGCCGCTGCACGTCCCATGGCAGCACTCGTTATAACACCTGCAGGAGTGGGATAACATATAACAAGCTGTACAGTAATAAGAGGCCGCTGCAGGTCCCATGGGAGCACTCGTTATAACACCTGCAGGAGTGGGATAACATATAACAAGCTGTACAGTAATAAGAGGCCGCTGCACGCCCCGTGGGAGCACTCGTTATAACACCTGCAGGAGTGGGATAACATATAACAAGCTGTACAGTAATAAGAGGCCGCTGCACGTCCCATGGGAGCACTCATTATAACACCTGCAGGAGTGGGATAACATATAACAAGCTGTACAGTAATAAGCGGCCGCTACACGTCCCATGGGAGCACTCGTTATAACACCTGCAGGAGTGGGATAACATATAACAAGCTGGACAGTAATAAGAGGCCGCTGCACGTCCCATGGGAGCACTCATTATAACACCTGCGGGAGTGGGATAACATATAACAAGCTGTACAGTAATAAGAGGCCGCTGCAGGTCCCGTGGGAGCACTCATTATAACACCTGCAGGAGTGGGATAACATATAACAAGCTGTACAGTAATAAGAGGCCGCTGCACGTCCCGTGGGAGCACTCGTTATAACACCTGCAGGAGTGGGATAACATATAACAAGCTGTACAGTAATAAGAGGCCGCTGCACGTCCCATGGGAGCACTCGTTATAACACCTGCGGGAGTGGGATAACATATAACAAGCTGTACAGTAATAAGAGGCCGCTGCACGTCCCGTGGGAGCACTCGTTATAACACCTGCGGGAGTGGGATAACATATAACAAGCTGGACAGTAATAAGAGGCCGCTGCACGTCCCATGGGAGCACTCGTTATAACACCTGCAGGAGCGGGATAACATATAACAAGCTGTACAGTAATAAGTGGCCGCTGCACGTCCCATGGGAGCACTCGTTATAACACCTGCAGGAGTGGGATAACATATAACAAGCTGGACAGTAATAAGAGGCCGCTGCACGTCCCGTGGGAGCACTCGTTATAACACCTGCAGGAGTGGGATAACATATAACAAGCTGTACAGTAATAAGAGGCCGCTGCACGTCCCATGGGAGCACTCATTATAACACCTGCAGGAGTGGGATAACATATAACAAGCTGGACAGTAATAAGAGGCCGCTGCACGTCCCATGGGAGCACTCATTATAACACCTGCAGGAGTGGGATAACATATAACAAGCTGGACAGTAATAAGAGGCCGCTGCACGTCCCATGGGAGCACTCATTATAACACCTGCAGGAGTGGGATAACATATAACAAGCTGGACAGTAATAAGAGGCCGCTGCACGTCCCGTGGGAGCACTCATTATAACACCTGCAGGAGTGGGATAACATATAACAAGCTGGACAGTAATAAGAGGCCGCTGCACGTCCCGTGGGAGCACTCATTATAACACCTGCAGGAGTGGGATAACATATAACAAGCTGTACAGTAATAAGCGGCCGCTGCACGTCCCGTGGGAGCACTCGTTATAACACCTGCGGGAGTGGGATAACATATAACAAGCTGGACAGTAATAAGTGGCCGCTGCACGTCCCATGGGAGCACTCATTATAACACCTGCGGGAGTGGGATAACATATAACAAGCTGTACAGTAATAAGAGGCCGCTGCAGGTCCCGTGGGAGCACTCATTATAACACCTGCAGGAGTGGGATAACATATAACAAGCTGTACAGTAATAAGAGGCCGCTGCACGTCCCGTGGGAGCACTCGTTATAACACCTGCAGGAGTGGGATAACATATAACAAGCTGTACAGTAATAAGAGGCCGCTGCACGTCCCATGGGAGCACTCGTTATAACACCTGCGGGAGTGGGATAACATATAACAAGCTGTACAGTAATAAGTGGCCGCTGCACGTCCCATGGGAGCACTCATTATAACACCTGCGGGAGTGGGATAACATATAACAAGCTGTACAGTAATAAGTGGCCGCTGCACGTCCCATGGGAGCACTCATTATAACACCTGCGGGAGTGGGATAACATATAACAAGCTGGACAGTAATAAGAGACTGGTGCAGGGTACAGGGGGACTCGTTATAACACCTGCAGGAGTGGGATAACATATAACAAGCTGGACAGTAATAAGCGGCCGCTGCACGTCCCATGGGAGCACTCGTTATAACACCTGCAGGAGTGGGATAACATATAACAAGTTGGACAGTAATAAGTGGCCGGTGCAGGTCCCATGGGAGCACTCATTATAACACTTGCAGGAGTGGGATAACATATAACAAGCTGGACAGTAATAAGAGGCCGCTGCAGGGTACAGGGGGGGGGGCACTCATTATAACACCTGCAGGAGTGGGATAACATATAACAAGCTGTACAGAAATAAGAGACTGGTGCACGTCCCGTGGGAGCACTCATTATAACACCTGCAGGAGTGGGATAACATATAACAAGCTGTACAGTAATAAGTGGCCGGTGCAGTGTACAGGGGGGGGGGGGGCACTCATTCTAACACCTGCAGGAGTGGGATGACATATAGCAAGCTGTACAGTAATAAGAGGCCGCTGCAGGGTACAGGAGGGGAGCACTCATTATAACACCTGTGGGAGTGGGATAACATATAACAAGCTGTACAGTAATAAGCGGCTGGTGCAGGGTACAGGAGGGGGGCACTCATTATAACACCTGCAGGAGTGGGATGACATATAGCAAGCTGTACAGTAATAAGCGGCTGGTGCAGGGTACAGGGGGGGGGGGGGGCACTCATTATAACACCTGCGGGAGTGGGATGACATATAGCAAGCTGTACAGTAATAAGAGGCCGCTGCAGGGTAGAGGGGGGGGGGCACTCATTATAACACCTGCAGGAGTGGGATGACATATAGCAAGCTGTACAGTAATAAGCGGCTGGTGCAGGGTATGGGGGGGGGGGGGTACTCATTATAACACCTGCAGGAGTGGGATGACATATAGCAAGCTGTACAGTAATAAGAGGGCACTCACGTCTGGTTACAGTGCGTCACTCCGTCCCCCGTGTACCCACGCTCACAGTGACACTCATACGAGTCCGGCGTGTTCCGGCACGTGGCGTGTCTGTGGCACGTGGCCATCCCCAGTCTACACTCATCCACATCCGGGCAGGAATCATAGGACCACTCCGCGGGTTCAGCTGCAATCCTGGAGAAGGACAAGGCCCGGGAGCAGGAGGTGTAGCCCCGCACCCCCGAATAATCACCAGAGTAACACCTGGAGAGACACAACAATCATCTCATCGCTTTTGTTACAATGTATCAGTGACCTGGAGCTGGCAGAGCCGGGAGGACTGGATGCTCCTGTAACAATCACTCACCTTCCCACCGTCGGGTTGTCAATGTTTCCGCACCAACCGCACTCAAAATTCTGCAAACACTCCCGACAGGTGTTAAAGCGGGAGCAGTCCATGCACTGAGGCACCGAGTGGACGCTGCAAGAGAAGGGGAGGGGTGAGTGTCCGCTCAGAGGGTCCCACCACAGAGAAGGGGAGGGGTGAGTGTCCGCTCAGAGGGTCCCACCACAGAGAAGGGGAGGGGTGAGTGTCCGCTCAGAGGGTCCCACCACAGAGAAGGGGAGGGGTGAGTGTCCGCTCAGAGGGTCCCACCACAGAGAAGGGGAGGGGTGAGTGTCCGCTCAGAGGGTCCCACCACAGAGACCCCCAAAGACCACAAGAGAAGGGGAGGGGTGAGTGTCCGCTCAGAGGGTCCCACCACAGAGAAGGGGCGGGTGAGTGTCCGCTCAGAGGGTCCCACCACAGAGACCCCCAAAGACCACAAGAGAAGGGGAGGGGTGAGTGTCCGCTCAGAGGGTCCCACCACAGAGACCCCCAAAGACCACAAGAGAAGGGGATGGGTGAGTGTCCGCTCAGAGGGTCCCACCACAGAGACCCCCAAAGACCACAAGAGAAGGGGAGGGGTGAGTGTCTGCTCAGAGGGTCCCACCACAGAGAAGGGGAGGGGTGAGTGTCCGCTCAGAGGGTCCCACCACAGAGACCCCCAGTGACCACAAGAGAAGGGGAGGGGTGAGTGTCCGCTCAGAGGGTCCCACCACAGAGAAGGGGAGGGGTGAGTGTCCGCTCAGAGGGTCCCACCACAGAGAAGGGGAGGGGTGAGTGTCCGCTCAGAGGGTCCCACCACAGAGACCCCCAAAGACCACAAGAGAAGGGGGCGGGTGAGTGTCCGCTCAGAGGGTCCCACCACAGAGACCCCCAAAGACCACAAGAGAAGGGGACGGGTGAGTGTCTGCTCAGAGGGTCCCACCACAGAGACCCCCAAAGACCACAAGAGAAGGGGGCGGGTGAGTGTCCGCTCAGAGGGTCCCACCACAGAGAAGGGGGCGGGTGAGTGTCTGCTCAGAGGGTCCCACCACAGAGGCACCCAGTGACCACAAGAGAAGGGGGCGGGTGAGTGTCTGCTCAGAGGGTCCCACCACAGGAGAAGGAGTCCCCAGTGTAGTGTAGAGTCCCCCCATCACTCACCTGTCATACCAGTCTCTACAGTCGCCATACGGATACTTGGCGAGATACGCAGCAAAGTAGAAGCAGCTCCCTGTGGACTGGCACCAGGCGCAGTGACTGGAGTTGGAGAGACAATCCGAGCAAGTCCTGCGCCTACAGGAAGATTAGAGAATTCACTGCTACAGACTGTGTTATGTAATGTCCTCACACTGCTGTGCTCTGTGCTCTCTGCAGCCAGTGTTATGTACTGTCCCTGGAGAGATGTGTAATCAGACCTCACACTGCTGTGCTCTGTGCTCTCTGCAGCCAGTGTTATGTATTGTCCCTGGAGAGATGTGTAATCAGACCTCACACTGCTGTGCTCTGTGCTCTCTGCAGCCAGTGTTATGTATTGTCCCTGGAGAGATGTGTAATCAGACCTCACACTGCTGTGCTCTGTGCTCTCTTCAGCCAGTGTTATGTACTGTCCCTGGAGAGATGTGTAATCAGACCTCACACTGCTGTGCTCGGCGCAGCCAGTGTTATGTATTCTCCCTGGAGAGATGTGTAATCAGACCTCACACTGCTGTGCTCTGTGCTCTCTGCAGCCAGTGTTATGTATTATCCCTGGAGAGATGTGTAATCAGACCTCACACTGCTGTGCTCTGTGCTCTCTGCAGCCAGTGTTATGTATTGTCCCTGGAGAGATGTGTAATCAGACCTCACACTGCTGTGCTCTGTGCTCTCTGCAGCCAGTGTTATGTATTGTCCCTGGAGAGATGTGTAATCAGACCTCACACTGCCGTGCTCTGTGCTCTCTGCAGCCAGTGTTATGTATTGTCCCTGGAGAGATGTGTAATCAGACCTCACACTGCTGTGCTCTGTGCTCTCTGCAGCCAGTGTTATGTATTGTCCCTGGAGAGATGTGTAATCAGACCTCACACTGCTGTGCTCTGTGCTCTCTGCAGCCAGTGTTATGTATTGTCCCTGGAGAGATGTGTAATCAGACCTCACACTGCTGTGCTCTGTGCTCTCTGCAGCCAGTGTTATGTATTGTCCCTGGAGAGATGTGTAATCAGACCTCACACTGCTGTGCTCTGTGCTCTCTGCAGCCAGTGTTATGTATTGTCCCTGGAGAGATGTGTAATCAGACCTCACACTGCTGTGCTCTGTGCTCTCTGCAGCCAGTGTTATGTATTGTCCCTGGAGAGATGTGTAATCAGACCTCACACTGCTGTGCTCTGTGCTCTCTGCAGCCAGTGTTATGTATTGTCCCTGGAGAGATGTGTAATCAGACCTCACACTGCTGTGCTCTGTGCTCTCTGCAGCCAGTGTTATGTATTGTCCCTGGAGAGATGTGTAATCAGACCTCACACTGCTGTGCTCTGTGCTCTCTGCAGCCAGTGTTATGTAATGTCCCTGGAGAGATGTGTAATCAGACCTCACACTGCTGTGCTCTGTGCTCTCTGCAGCCAGTGTTATGTACTGTCCCTGGAGAGATGTGTAATCAGACCTCACACTGCTGTGCTCTGTGCTCTCTGCAGCCAGTGTTATGTATTGTCCCTGGAGAGATGTGTAATCAGACCTCACACTGCTGTGCTCTGTGCTCTCTGCAGCCAGTGTTATGTATTGTCCCTGGAGAGATGTGTAATCAGACCTCACACTGCTGTGCTCTGTGCTCTCTGCAGCCAGTGTTATGTACTGTCCCTGGAGAGATGTGTAATCAGACCTCACACTGCTGTGCTCTGTGCTCTCTGCAGCCAGTGTGAGGACATCTAACACTATATCTGTGCAGTTTGTGGGATCACACCTGATGACAGATCCCTATAACGCAGTGTTGTGGTAGGTACATTTCTGGGTGACACTTACTGGTGGCAGGCCCGGGGACATTCCCGTGGGGATCGTATGGAGCCGTTGACGCGCCCCCTGCGGCTGCACAGTGAGTCGCCCTTCTTGTTGCTGTGTATCTGCCACTCGCAGTACTGGTCCTGTAGGCACAGAATAGACTATATTACTACCACCTGCAGGGGGCCCCCCTGTACCCAGCAGCGCCAGGCTGCGCCAGCACTCACCCCGCTGCAGGCCTCGCAGTCCCGGTACTCCTCGCACAGCTGACAATTGCCCGGGGATAGGATTAAGGGGGTGTCGTGGCAGGACTTGAGCCAGTCGCTCCCCAGTCTCTGGTGGCAGCTGCGGGTCTTGGGGCACCAGCCGCAGCCCTGATCCGCCAGGCAGGCCAGACAGGACGGGTAATGGCACTCGTCCGAGCGATGGGGCTCCAGGAAGAGGAAGGAGATCTCCTGCACACGAGAGGCACAGCTATGTGTAGTATCACACAATCAGACCACAGACTGGGCCAATGATGGGACTTACGCTGCCGCCCTGCACCCCTGTGCGGTCCCAGGTCAGGCTCAGCTCGCTCGTGTGCCCGATGCCCGTGTTGTTGAGAAATCCTTCAATCTGCACAGCGTAACGACTCCCCGGGCTCAGATCCGGGAACAGACGCTCCCCGCTATTCCGCTGCAGCGCACGCCGCTCCTTATCCTGGTGCACAAACCAGCGGCCGACCTCCTCCTGCCAGGAACAGAGCACAGCAGGGTGAGGAGCAGGATGGGGACTGGACTACAAAGTATCCTGCATGGGAGCTGTATACACGTAACCCTTCCCGTTATAGCACGGAGATGAAGATGCTGTGGTGGGGCATCTTACAGGCAATGACCCCCTGTCCCCCCCCCAGCAGCGGTTCTGTTACTTCTTACCATGGGTTCTGTCCTCCCTGCGACCCGACCAAGTCGAGCCACGACGTAGAAGCGCTGGATGCGAGCCCAGATGAGGACGCTCTCCGGAGAGGTGTTCTGCCCCAGCATGGGGTATATGAAGCCTTTGTAGACCAGAGACACGTCCATCTCTGTGCTGGGGCTCAGGGTGATGGTTGTGCTGCGCACAATGGACACCTGGGCCAAACATCAAACAGGTAAAGTAAGTGCCTGAAGTGTCCTGAGCCTCTACTAATGACCCCCAAACCCAGAGTTACCCGGTCAGGCTGAGACTCATTGCGCGGCTGCTGATAGGTGATGAGGTGCAGCCCGGGCAGGAAGTTATTAGTGCGGCAGCCGTCCAGAGACGTGATGAACGTATTCTGACTCCCCCACCAGCCGAAAGTGCCCGAAATCTGCCCGACCCGGCAAGTGGAGCGATCTGAAGGGAGCACAAGATCATCGATCAGAAGGCAAGAGGCGGGAGGGGCGAGCGCACGAGGCAAGAGGCCAGAGGAGCGAGCGCACGAGGCAAGAGGCCAGAGGGGCGAGCGCACGAGGCAAGAGGCCGGAGGGGCGAGCGCACGAGGCAAGAGGCCGGAGGGGCGAGCGCACGAGGCAAGAGGCCGGAGGGGCGAGCGCACGAGGCAAGATGCCAGAGGAGCGAGCGCACGAGGCAAGAGGCCAGAGGGGCGAGCGCACGAGGCAAGAGGCCAGAGGGGCGAGCGCACGAGGCAAGAGGCCAGAGGAGCGAGCGCACGAGGCAAGAGGCCAGAGGGGCGAGCGCACGAGGCAAGAGGCCGGAGGGGCGAGCGCACGAGGCAAGAGGCCGGAGGGGCGAGCGCACGAGGCAAGAGGCCGGAGGGGCGAGCGCACGAGGCAAGAGGCCAGAGGGGCGAGCGCACGAGGCAAGAGGCCAGAGGGGCGAGCGCACGAGGCAAGAGGCCAGAGGGGCGAGCGCACGAGGCAAGAGGCCAGAGGGGCGAGCGCACGAGGCAAGAGGCCAGAGGGGCGAGCGCACGAGGCAAGAGGGGCGAGCGCACGAGGCAAGAGGCCAGAGGGGCGAGCGCACGAGGCAAGAGGCCAGAGGGGCGAGCGCACGAGGCAAGAGGCCAGAGGGGCGAGCGCACGAGGCAAGAGGCCAGAGGGGCGAGCGCACGAGGCAAGAGGCCAGAGGGGCGAGCGCACGAGGCAAGAGGCCAGAGGGGCGAGCGCACGAGGCAAGAGGCCAGAGGGGCGAGCGCACGAGGCAAGAGGCCAGAGGGGCGAGCGCACGAGGCAAGAGGCAAGAGGGGCGAGCGCACGAGGCAAGAGGGGCGAGCGCACAAGGCAAGAGGCCAGAGGGGCGAGCGCACGAGGCAAGAGGCCAGAGGGGCGAGCGCACGAGGCAAGAGGCAAGAGGGGCGAGCGCACGAGGCAAGAGGGGCGAGCGCACGAGGCAAGAGGGGCGAGCGCACGAGGCAAGAGGGGCGAGCGCACGAGGCAAGAGGGGCGAGCGCACGAGGCAAGAGGGGCGAGCGCACGAGGCAAGAGGGGCGAGCGCACGAGGCAAGAGGCCAGAGGGGCGAGCGCACGAGGCAAGAGGGGCGAGCGCACGAGGCAAGAGGCCAGAGGGGCGAGCGCACGAGGCAAGAGGCCAGAGGGGCGAGCGCACGAGGCAAGAGGCCAGAGGGGCGAGCGCACGAGGCAAGAGGCCAGAGGAGCGAGCGCACGAGGCAAGAGGGGCGAGCGCACGAGGCAAGAGGGGCGAGCGCACGAGGCAAGAGGCCAGAGGGGCGAGCGCACAAGGCCAGACGCGGATGGGATAGGGCACAAGGCAGAAACTTGTGAACAAAGAAGAGCCTGGAGTCGCTCACCTGTCACCGGCATGCAGGACTCGTTCTGGACGCACCAGCCGAAGGTGCGGGGGATGTGAGAGGAGGCGCTCAGGTTACTGCTGAACACCAGGCAGGACTGGCAGTCAGACAGCAGGCGCGCCAGGCCCAGGCAGCTCTTGTCTGGACACTGCAACAAAACATACAAGACATTACACATCACGGGGGCTGCGTGCAGGAGACGAGGAGCTGCGGTTACGGGGGCACATACTATTTTATTAGACTGAGGGGTCTGGCAGCTGCTGTGGCACCACGTGCACTCGGGGTCCTTGGAGCAGAGGCTCTCGTCTGTGTACATGGAGCAGTAGTCCAGGTGATACTGGAGGGAAGCACAAGGGGTTAAGCTGTGTCCTAGAGGACATCGAGGACCACCCTCCGCCATATACTCACATCCTGTACGGGGGGCTGGTACACAGATACAGGCACCTTATAGGCCAGCAGGTCCCCACGTGGAGTGCCACTGTATCCTCCGGCCACTAATAACACCCCACCATTCATCAGCGCAGCCACGTGGGAGTATCGGCCTCCGCTCAACGTCTGTGGGCCTGCAGGAAGAAACGTTACCCTGTCATAGCCAGGAACTATATGCACTCAGCTTGTAGAGAAGACCACCAAGGGAGCAGGGGGCACCAGACACTGGTGGCCAGATCATGCCACTAACATCTCTAGTCATAGCAGGACTGGTTTGTTCCCTGGGGATAAGCGGTGCCTGCACTGCCTGGTAGCCGCTTATCTCTCCACGTCTACTGCTGTTGTGTGTGATGGGATAGAGGTCGGTCACTCACCGTGATGGGACGGCATGATCTGGCTCAGGGTGTTGCTGGGAACCCACTGGTGGCAGCCGAGGTGATAGAAGAAGATCTCCTGATCGTAGCACTTCTCCTCCTGGTAGTGGATGTGGAGGTTTCCCCCTGTAAGCACAGATCACACTGGGGATGAATGGGATGTATAGGACTGGGGGTCCCCGCCATAACACAGCACAAGACTGCGCAGTGCATGCGCCACTCTCATCATCCATGACGGCCGAGGATCATGTACAGTCACGTGTAGTGCACCCACAGCCCAGGGGGAAAATAGGAGGCCGACCCTTCCCACTCACAGCTGAGGGTTTGCTACAGTCTTGAGTGTGTGCTGATGATTAGGTTGGGAGGTTTTGTACCCACTGGATGTGAGTAATGTCCTAATTCATTGACAGCAGGCAGAGATCTTGAAGCCTATATTGGAAGTCTATACATAGAGTCCCAGCTCTCACCGTATACCACCATGTAGTTCCCTATGATGGTGGCGCTGTGGAAGGCGCGCTCTCGAGGACCACCGCGGTTCCCCTCCCGGGGCTTCAGAGTGGTCCAATAATTCAGATCCACATGGAACAGATCTGTGGTGTTCACCCGTATACTGAACCTATAGAAGAGCAGGACAAAGCAGTGTGAACAACGCCCTTGACAATGCCCCCGAGACATGTGGCTGGGAAGAGAGGGGACAAGGGGAGGCTGTAACCACATCAGTACCACTCGCCTCCAGAGCTGAAATCTCTGGCAGTGACCTACCTGCTGCCACCTACTGGTCCGGAGGCTATAGGAAGCCCAGGACATGTGGTTACAGCTGACAATGCAATGGCGGCCAGTGGAGGGAATGTAATGCAGGCAGAGCCTCTTACCTCGCTGTGGACGGCCGGTGTCCCCCATACACGAGCAGAGACCTGGACGCAGTGTGGAAGACCATGGAGTGTCCGGCGGCTGCGGGGGGCTTCCCTCCGGCCGGCAGAACCTCCTCCCATTCCAGTAAGTGAAGATTAAAGCGGAACATCTTGGAGGAAAACACATCCCGAGCCGTGCGCCCTGAGAGAGAGAACATCATCACGTACAGGGAGGACGACATAAATCAGGTCTCCATAGAGACAGGAGCACCCTCCAGCGACTTACCTCCGAACACATACAGCCAGTTATCCACGGTGGCGGCGGCGTGGTTAGCCAGAGGAGGGGGATGCATGACGCTATGTGAGCTCAGCTCCTCCCAGCGCTCATACTGGGGCAAGAACACCCAGGTATCATTAATCAGACGCCCCCCAGGAAGCTCCCCGCCGAACAAAACCAGCGTCCCGTTCCACTCCACCATGATGTGAGAATGCCGCGCCGCCTGAGGAAAGAGAGGAACACAATACAGCAACAGCGGGCGGTCCCCAGTGTCATCATATACACATCATAGCACTGCGCCCCAGCAGAGAGAGAACTGTGCAGCCAAATTGTCCCAGCTGCAGTGTTCACCCTATCACTTCCCCGCTCCAGATTCTCCTCCCTGCTCCGTGCTATAGTTCTATGGACAGTACCAAGCTGCCCTCATGTCACATACCGGGCTCGGAGAATATTTCTTCCTCTCCCACATGTTTGATGTAAAGTTATACACGGTCATATCCTGCAGCGCAGAATTCAGGTCCAGACCTGGAGGTAGAAAATAATCC
>NW_027285679.1:0-31437 GCF_040894005.1 Engystomops pustulosus | reverse complement strand
TTAACTATGGACTGAATGTATCTGGATTGTATGGGATAAGTGGAGCACTTAACATTGGGTGAGGACTTTGAAATCTCCTGAAGAGCGGCGAGGCATAATTTATCCTGTGAGATCCCTGACATGTCAGCGTATGTGTGCGCCGATGCCACTAGCCATACATAAAACAACAAGAAAAACCCGCCGCACGCATTTGGATTGTAAATATTTGACGCCAATGTCAGGAAATGGCGAAAGAATAAAGTGCCGAGGTCTCGGTACAGGTTATAGAATCATGTTTAGATGTTTAGAAAGGATTTGTAAAACAGGGACGTGGACGACGTATACATGATTTACAGGACATCTAAGTGGTTCAGAAGAGGAGTTACTAACAATTATGGAAGATCTCCTTCGATGTTCTTCAAAAAAACAGCACCACTCTAGTCCACAGGTCATGAAGCTAGTCACACACTATAGACGGAGGCATGGGGTCATCAGAACGGATAGCTTTTTGGTCAACAGATTTGCCTCTCGGACCCCCATGCGTGTGGGTTAACATTACGAAGAGCAATGAAAGGTATAAGATGTTACCACCAACCTTTGTTATTGGATTATGTTGATCCAATAAATCGATCGCCAACATTTGCCATTGGGTGTTGAGATTAATCCCCTACTCAATTGGCCCCGCCACATCAACCAGTTCAATTGACACTGACCTTAGGTGAATGGCCAACCTTTGTATGGATCCCAAAGACAATACCATGGGGCACATTTACTTACCCGGTCCAGTCGCCATCCACTAGGCGTCCGCCGGAATTAACCTCCTCCGTCTCGGTGTATGTGAGTGCTATTTTTTTCTAAATTCCGCAGCTTTTCCGAATCCGTCAGGTTTTCTGACGGCCACACCCCACAATTTCTGTCGCGTGAAAGTCGGCACACAATCCGATCGCGTGCGCCAAAATCCCGGGGCAATTCGGCGCAAATCTGAAAAAGTCGGGAAACCCAGCAGAAAAACGTGATTCGGACCCTTAGTAAATGTGCCCCCATGTGTTCAATGCACATTTCTTAAAGTCGGAGGAAGTTATTTGTCCCAGTGGTGCAATTTCCATGTCTGTTTTCTCAACACTAGAGTAGACTGTACACAGTCAAGCTAAAAGGAAATACTGATGGTCGGGATTTATACATCTTAAGAGCCAACAGACTCTTAACCACAATGGGTGCATGACTATGACCAATTTTTTTCGAGCTATCCCAAAAGCACCATAAGCAATTTGTTAGAAACCTTAAATTAAACTGACCAAAACCAAACCCAACGAAAACTGATGGTTGATCACCTTCAAAAGAAGACCTTCACTAAGACTGGACAAAGCCAATCTACCGAGAGTTGAAATGGATTAAGGATTGTTCAACCACAAATCAAGGACCTTATTTTTTCCCAGTTCTGTCGAACCTCAAAAGAGCTATCACTCAATTCTTGGAACCATTTATCAAACTGACCAAGACTAAACCCACCGAGACTCATGGCTGATGTCTTTTGAAAGAAGACTCTTACAAAAACTTTATGGAGCCAATCTACCGTATCTTGTCTATTGACAGATAGTATTACTGTACATCTCATCCTGGGTCCATCTTGGGGTAGAAACCTGAATAGTCCAAGTGTCTTATACAGTTTTTGTGCATTGATCGCACAGATGAACAGATGGTAACATAAGGATGACGTTAAACAAACACTGGTTCTAATTGAAGAGAAATATACAATGGCTCGACTGAAGAAGGTCGGTAAGAATGTGTGACAGCTGTTTCCAGTTCCAGTCTTGGATTGCATACACTGGACAGTTCATTGCATTGAGTCAAGTCAACATGCAATTATTTCACAGACTGTATGGATTAGGAGATCATATGTTATATATGTTGCCAGCAGTCTACTTCAAACCTTTGAAGGGCTCAACTGTTTGTGACTGTTATAAGGTGGAGGCTACTTTGTCTTTCATAAAATGGGTTTTAGAGACTTGGCCTAGTCATATACCGCTTTGTCCTTTGAGGTGAAATACCGTTGCCAGAATACATAAATGATCACTCTCATTAAGTCTATACACATACGTAGCCAAATCAAGTCACCACCTATATGAAGGTGCTATGTATAGTTGAATGCTTGACTACCTCCAAGAGAAATGAGGTAGCATCATAACCTTCGATGGACCAATTTCTAACTGGTCCAGGTAAATCTTGATGGACCTCATTGATCAAGTGGTCAGTAAGGGTTCTGTTTGGAGAATGTGCTATAAACCCATTGTGAATACCATAGAGAATGGAAGGGGCCTCTTATAAACGATGTAAACTTTAAGTACATAGGCAATTCAACGATATCATATGAGAGAGAAGAACCACCTTCCTCGTGACAGTGGCCTCTATGACCACCTTTCCATTCAGATGGGTGAGCGACCAAGAAATCCCTTTCTTTTCATGAGTTCTACCTCTACAAATAAGGTGTTTTCATTGACGAACACCTCTAGGAATGAACACACAAATATGTGGACACCATTCACCAAGAACCTTCGGTTGGCCTTCTAGTCTTGACGATACCTTAGCACTACACCATAATCAACTACATTAAGGACCCAATCTCCATAGAGAATTTCAGATTATTTGCCTTTTTAGCTCCCAACGTCGAGAAATATGTAATTATTTTGGAATTTGCTATTGATTTTGCACCGTAATGTGCCTCAATGTAGTTTTTAACTCCGAAAATGAATGCGATAGAAGCAGAAGACTGGGACATTTCATTAGGATGAGTACCACAGGAAGTTAGAAATGAATTCCCTTTTCCTGGAAAGATTAGGACGATTAATGTCAACTATCATTCACTGTAGTGTATAGTTTAAGACTGACTCCGGCAGATGAGATTCTTTTATAGCAATGCGAGCGTGCACTTTAACGGGGGATAGATCATCACAATGAGCCTTTTGTTTGGAGCGTAATAAGTTAATTTTAAACAATGTGTTTAATGTGACTAACATTTACCGTGCCATCCTAATTTATGTAAGCGGCATTGTGCGCTTTGTGTGCATTTTCATTGTTATTTTGCTGCTCTTTAGTGCGTGATGTGCGGCTTTATTGTTAATTGTATTAAAAATTAAATGAGGCAAATCAATTACTGCTCTTGGTGACTCCGGCTCGTATTCGGGAGACACTGCTTTTACAGTTTCAATTAAAACAAAGAGGTGGGTCTATTGTTCTCTTGGAGGAGGGTGCAGAACTTTGTGTCAGGCTTGTCTTTGCTACTGACTTATTGAGAGTATATTGATGAGCCCTTTGTAATATCCATGGATGTCTATGGATGTCAAGAAAGAATAGACCTCCTCTAAGCATGCTTGTCACTTTTCGAGAAGCAGCTTATTGGCCGCCTTGGGTTGGGTTCCCTTGGCATTTGCATCGTGACCTGTCCAAGAAGATCTTGATGGACCACGTTGACTTTTAGGGGGACAGTTTGAGGTCTGTTGGGAGAAACCATTGTTGATTCCATAGAGAATGCAAGGGTCTTCTTATAAGTGGTGAGAACCTTCACAACATAGGCAAGTCAGCAAGAACAGATTAGGAAGGAAATCCATATTCCTTGTGGTCCCGTTGACTTTAATGGGTCATTTTGGGGTCTGTTTACTAAATGTGCTTTAAAGACAATGGGGGTTATTTACTAAGGGCCCGATTCGCATTTTCCCAACTTGTTATCCGAATATTTCCGATTTGCGCCGATTTTCCCTGAATTGCCCCGGGATTTTGGCACACACGATCGGATTGTGGCGCATCGGCACCAGCATGCACACGACGGAAATCGGGGGCGTGGCCAAACGAAAACCCGACGGATTCAGAGAAACCGCCGCATTTAAAAAAAAAAAAAAAAACGTGACGCTGGACACGCGCTTACCTACACCCGGCCCGGCTTGGCGTACTTCAGTGCATTCAGAGCAGCAACGGAGGAACTACCTTATTGAATCGTCGGAAGACCCAAATCCTCCACACAGAATGCGCCGCTGGATCGCGAATGGACCGGGTAAGTAAATCTGCCCCAATGTGTATTCCATAGAGTATGGAAGAGGCTTCTTATAGGTGGTGAGAACCTTCACAACATAGGCAATTACACTATAACCGATTGGGAAGAAGATCCACCGTTCTTGTGGTTTGAGAAATTCTGAGTTGAGTTTTTTTAAGGCTGGTCATCCTGTAACACTCATTTCCAGATAACTTTCCAAGCTGATAGGTGAAGGACACTTCTATATAGGGTGTACTACCCAAGGAATAGGAAGGGGATTAGCAAACATGCAAACTCAACATCCTTCATATCCTAGACCGAGGCACCATTACAATTCCAAAACAACACTGTGCCCCAACTACATACCTAACGAATTAGCCCATGTTTATTAACAAAATTAACAGATTTCCTTGGATAGTTTAGTATTTAGTAAAATATATAGAATATTTTTTCTGTGTAATCTATTACTTACATACACTGAAAAATGACATAACTGAGTTTTTATAGTACCACACATGGCGTGATCCACCTCAAGGCGCATTATGCAGTAATTATAGTGATTAACATAATAGGCTTAACACAGAAGATTTTTAGACTGGTCACTTGCAAGAATATTACAAGTGCAGTTGCTTCTGCTATTCCATATCAAGTGTTTTTCCAAGTTCTTCAATGCAAACAATTACAGGAGGAAATCTATTAGTCGAAAATCTATAGGTTAATTTTCTAAATTAAGGAAGTATTTTCTAAATCCCATAAAGGTTTGAGGAGACTTTTGGCCACTTTGGTCTTCAGACTTAATAATATCTACCAACAGCTTCCACAGCCTTACAGATCATTGATTGATTTCGAAATGTTAACGCCCCCATTATACACATTGGGATGTCAACTAACCAGGTGGAAATAGCATACCTATGAGAAAGCATACAAAAAGTGCTCAAAAACATTAGAAAGAACTTTTTGAAGATTACCAACATAAGCGACCACGTGTTTGTAGTATTGACTTTTGACTAAGTCTATGAAAATGACCTAGGCTGAAGCCAAAGATAACACAAGTGCATTCACAGGAGCCCCGGACAGTAGAGAACTGCAGTATTTCTTTTTACTTAGAGCCAATATTCCATTCTTACAAGACTCTACATTTGCCAGAATCATTTGGAAGAAGGTCAGTAACTATTTCCACTCTACTCTAGTGTTTTTGCATAATGTATGGTTTTATTACGGCCTCCGTCCATAGAGGTAAGCCTGTGTGTTGACCCAAATTGTGAACGAATCACCTATTACCCTTGGAGCGCTACTCAAGTCTTCTCCTGGTCAATAATCTCAAATTACTCCAGTGCCCAGAAATAAAACTACTTGGCCTAAGTTCTTACAAAATTATGCCGCCGTTAAACCATGGCATTGGAGAGGAGTTTAGCCTTTTACTATCTCTCCATAAATTCTCCTGTTTAACCAGGCAAAGCAGAGAAAACACAGCATGAAACATGACTACTGCTCCACGTTTCACTAAATGCCCGACATAGCTGTCACTTTATCCTGCGAACACCACATTCTGTGAGCGACGAACTTAATAAAGACACTGTCACCCGGATAGCTTTTCATCTTCAGTGATCTTTTCTTTTTCCTAGATAAGGCTGCCAACCCCACTGTCTGTAAATTATTGCAAAGGGCACTTCATTCGAGCTTGGGAATAGGACCAAGCGCTCTTTATGAGATAGACGGAACTCCTGTATCGATAGCAATCATTAAACAAGTGACGTTCCCACCATACTGTAGTCTACCTACTAAGCGTTAACTCTTATTCTCAATCTCTATTGGTGCTGGGTCTGATGCAAATTTA
Source organism: Engystomops pustulosus (assembly GCF_040894005.1). NCBI lineage: Eukaryota > Metazoa > Chordata > Amphibia > Anura > Leptodactylidae > Engystomops > Engystomops pustulosus. The sequence goes on along the minus strand of NW_027285679.1, from coordinate 25,597 downwards.
GACATAGAGGGTGGCGGTGACCTTTCTCCTTAGAGAACACTGAATTGGGCACAATAAAATTTAAGATGTCCAATCTATAGATGTGAGCTAAAAATCAAATATACATTAGCTGATAACCCAGTCTTCGAAAATTGTTCGGTTTGACCAATTTTAGTCTTACTGTTCAAGAACACTGCATTTATGTAGCCCATCTAACAAACAAGAGACTGTTAGTGAATCGAGTTGACGTCTTCAACAACCTTAACATCTAAATATATGAGATCCTTTAACGTTTTACTTTGTGACTTTTCTCTTCAAAGAAGTCCTATCCATTCTGAAGATGTTTTATATAGGCATGACACTCATAGAAGACCAAAATGACCTCTACCTGGCAATCACAGAAGACCAAGTGGGGCCTCTACTTTTCAATTCTCCTTAGACATTCTCAGACAAAGGATCAAAGTTTAAGAAAGTTTGAGGATGTAAACCTTGAACTTCATGGAGTATACTGGAAAATATTAGCTTCCATCTAAGACTTCCATTTACCCTGCTACAAAAGAGGGTACCATGCAACCACCATGGTCTACGTTCAACAAATCTTCAAGCTTTTGAAGTTTCTACAGCTTATTGATTAATTAATTTCAACAGATGTGAGATAATAGAAGGAAATTTGGATCATGTGTGCAAAAAAATAATCATGTACCAACTCTTTGATTGAAATTGGAGGCGGCATCAAGCTTCGAAGAGCCTTCTATGTAAAAATGCTCCTCGTTGACGTGTTCCAAGCCTCCATCCCTCTTAATAAATTGTTTAGCTTTCTGATTTAACCATCATTAATTCTTAAAATGTCCAGCTCTATTTCCACTTCAAAATAAATGGCTACAGTTTATTAAAACCATCATTCCAAGACTTACCCCCTCCCCCTACTCTCCAAGCCCGGGACCTAACTACTATAGTTTTAGACTTTCAGCTATTATCCTTCCCTTACAAAGAAGCAGATTAATAATGTCCCCTCTAACAACCTCATTTATTTTACAGAAAATTAACTCAGTTTCAACCCTGATTAATGATTTCATCTAAATGAATCAAATTAAAAATTGAAAATTATATTTCAAAAGATTGAGGAAAAAAAATTGACCATTTGCAGTTAACAAATGATCCTTTCAAATATTTATAAAAAAAAAAAAAATGGTGACCATGAAGAGCGTGTGATAGTAAAGAAATGTAGACGGAGCTGGCTGCTTATCTCCAGGACGTAGAGAGAGAGAGAGAGAATACACTCCATTGTGGAAAGGGAATTCTCCGGGGGGACCGAAACTGGCTTCCACTTAGACTCTGCCTGTAATCAGCGCACCAAAATAATATGAGAATTTCAGTGTTAATTAAACTGGTAAGGCTGGAGGTGCACATCTGCTGACGAGGGATTAGGAAAGCATACATTAACCGCTTCTGTTAACAAAATCCGGCCTGTAAGAGTATCTGACCAAGTCGAAAGCGGTGACTGACAAGCACACTTGCTCGCTCCCTCGAGGGAACTTCGGATCGACTAATCAGACATAACCTCTGTGACAAGCAGATACCGAATACATATGTATGACATCATAGGGAGTAATCCAAGAGAATTTTATAGCTCCAGTAATGTTTTCCTAGACGTAAGGCCCAAATATCAGACACCAGGCTGCTACTGACCTCCGTAATGCTAACTTGTCTTTCCTCCACAGCTGTCATAGCTAATGAGTGTGAATGTATATGCTTCTGTTCCATGGTAATGGAGGTTCAGCCGGCAAATACATGAAACCCTACCGGATTACCTTCACGAGATCTGGCGGCTGTCACCCTGGATTCATATAAAGACGTAGTAGAACTGAGGTTGTCAAATACAGCTGAGCTGAAGTGTCATACCTCAATGAGTTCTCATAAAGAAGGGTTTTCTATAGGGTCTTTGGTAGATCTATGGAATGATCTAGAGACTCTAGTCTATATAAGTTACTAACCCAATCCAATTTCAGAATATTAGTTCATTTTCCCCAAAGCACTATAAAGACAGCCCATAAGCCTGCTAATGAGCCTTTGGAGTGAAGGTTGACTTTGTCACCATGTTAATGAGACATACGGTAAAGACTACATTGAGTTCATCTTTGGTCAAGTTTTAAGATACCGAATTTCTAATCACTAGTACAAGGCAGTATTTTGACCTACATGAACTGGGGGGATGAATATTGAAAATATTTTACCTTTACGATGGGACCATAGTCAAGGAACAAATATTGTAACCTTAAGGATTGACTAAGGTGAGTGCAAAGAGAAGATGAGGCTTCTCAACAAAATTGGGAAAACTCTTCATACAGTAGTGTACACGACCACTAAATGTCATCATTATAACCAAGTACCTTGCCATATTATCCAATTTACTTTGGTAGGGGTGCAGAGATGACCACCACTGATGAGGCAATACGCCTCAACTGAGCTCTTGACCCATTTGGCTATAACTGACTTAGTTTGGGGTTGTTTGGGCTTACAGAAAGTATATTATCTTGACCTTCTTACTATCTTGACCCACATTTAGCCCTCATTTACTCCTAGGGCTTCATCCCAACACTCTTAAAACCATATACATGAAGGCTTTATGTCTCCCAATCTATACATTTAGGCATACATACCCAACAACACATCCTCCTGTCTCTTACGTCAGCCATGGATGTTAGATTAAAGTCAACTGAACCTAATCGATTTTGTTAGGACCTTCTAATGTGTATGTCGTCCTCTTGACTCTAAGTGCCGGATCCAGGATTTCAGCTTTCAGAGAAGTTCAGCCACCACCAGAAGTGTCTAGTAGAAGATTATTCGGAAATAGATGCTGGACATATCGGAGGATGCATGTGTATGATGGGTCTTTATGAATAGTTTTAACAGTGTATGTTTAATTTTAGAGTATAGATCACAAAACTCATTGAAGAAGCCACATGAACTCTGATCCTGGATTTCAGCTTTCGAGAATCCTCAGTATGGTCAACATGGTCAATTTAAGACTACCATGGGCCTTGACTACCATGGGCCTTGGGCTGTATGAATATTATAGCCCTACATGTCTGGTATTTACTTCCTACATACGGTACTAGAATCAAGCTTCTTGGGGAATGGAGGATTTGTCCCATCTGCTGCTTTCATGACCTTTGAAGGACCTCCAAAGCTCCTGAAATGGTTCTTGTGTTCATGTATATTGAGAGCAAGATTTCATGGGTGAAGTAACTTCTCAGTATAAAATTTGGTGACCATAGGCCCTCTCAAAGGCTTAGGCCCTGGGCTACCACCCAAACCACCTATCTTATAATCCACTACTGATCCTCAGAGAAGATAAGTCTACACAAGAGGTATCAAGTAAAGACTTTTTCCCTTCCCCAACATAGATGGTTGACCAAACTGAGCATGCTTGTGTCCGAAGGGTCTTCTGGAACCGGTATAAGAGTATTTTAAGAGTGTTCGCTTCAGAACTTAGACAAGGTCCGTCCACCACATTCCACTGAAGCGATTGAAGAAGTCACATGAAGCACAAGAGAGACTAGTAATGAGCCGGTGCAGTCTCTTCCGAGGACGGGTAAGTGTGTGTTATCTGTATGCCTGCAGAGCCTCCCTTTTGTAGATTCAATAATGCAAGAGGCTTCTTATCAGCGGCCCGGGTGACTGATTGGAACGGTGATATGTTTAGACAATTCACCATATTTAACTGAATTTACAGAAGCCGAGACTCAGACTGGAGTATTAAACGCCGGAGACTAATAGGGAATTAAACATGTACAAAAGACTAACTCCATTTCCTCTCGCGCGCCGTAATGTGTTTAGTTAATTTACTCGCAGTCATATCGCGTCTCTCTCTTCTTCCCTGGATCGTCTGGGATGTGTTTCGAATTGGCCGAAGATTAAATCTTTCTTTTATGTTTTATCTTCTGTTTTTTTCCCCCCCAATTTAGTTTATTGTTACATTATTAGTATTATTATTATTTTATTGCCATATTTATCTCATCCAGGAAATTCCAATATGGCCGCCACCGGATTCCTCCCAGCCGGTAATTAAATACGGAGGATGAAGAGGCCTGAGTGCCAAAGACGATGTAACATTAATATTAATGCAACATGAGAGGGACAAATCAGTCACTTATTTAGTAGAAATGGTGTATGTGGCTCATTTGAAATTTAGATGTAAAATCTTAATGTGCCTGGTAAGTAAGAGGGGGGAAGACGTGCGGCGGAAGTGGCGAGAGGTCACCCCAGGAATGAGTCTAGCTGTCAGCCGCGTACAGACCGCGCTAATGAAAACAGGGGTCAGGATGCTGAACATTTCACCATACAAGGGACGCTCTGCTCCACAAGTATCCGCTGTCAGGACGCGACGCAAGAGGATTAATGCAGAGCGAGATTATTATAGGAAGTGATTGTTATTGTAAGGAGAGGAGTCTATTCACTCATAGAAACCTAATAATCTATCTATGTATAATATCTATATATTTCTCTGTCTTCTCTATCCATCCATTTTTCTACCTATCCCCAGTATATAATTATTAATAAATTACAATTTCATCTATCTATCTATCTATCTATCTATCTCATATCTATCTATCTATCTATCTATCTCATATCTATCTATCTATCTATCTCATATCTATCTATCTCATTTCTATCTATCTATCTCATATCTATCTATCTCATATCTATCTATCTCATATCTATCTATCTATCTATCTATCTATCTATCTATCTATCTCATATCTATCTATCTCATATCTATCTATCTATCTATCTCCTATCTATCTATCTATCTATCTCATATCTATCTATCCATCTCATATCTATCTCCTATCTATCTATCTATCTATCTATCTATCTATCTATCTATCTATCTCATATCTATCTATGCATCTCATATCTATCTACCGGTCTGTCTCATATCTATCTATCTAAGTATCTATCTATCTATCTATCTATCTATCTATCTATCTATCTATCTATCTATCATCTATCTCATATCTATCTATCTATCTATCTATCTATCTATCTATCTCATATCTATCTATCTATCTATCGATCTATCTCATATCTATCTATCTCATATCTCCTATCTATCTATCTCATATCTCCTATCTATCTATCTCATATCTATCTATCTATCTATCTATCTATCTATCTATCTATCTCATATCTATCTATCTCATATCTATCTATCTCATATCTATCTATCTGTACATCTTTCCTATCACATATGCTAAAACCTAATGGATATTTCCAGTCTGTGTGATCTCTGCGCTGATGTACTGGTGGTAACCGAGGAGGGAAACATGTTCAATTACTTTTGCCGGCCAGGTCTGCTCCTTTCTTATTTCTCATGCTGAGCGGCAGACAATCTGTTAGTGAATTCTCCAGGTTTTCGCACATGTACCCTGTCATTTCCGCCGACTGCTGCTCGCGCTGCAAATCAGATCAGAAATCAGGCCATTGTCTGCCGTACATTTATACATCAGGCATGTTATTCCCATATTTACTGGTTACAATCCTGGCCGCTCTCCACATAACACAACCTGGAGTTGATATTACAAAGTCGCAGGGTGGCGCGTGCTGCCGGCGGAGGCTGCTGTGATGAAATTTTTAGCACCTGCAAGTGCATAATACAGCAATGGGCTCCCCAGCGTCTCCGCGCCAGGAGGGACCTTGTTCTTTTAGCCGTAATAGTGGCGCGGCCTACTCATTATGCCTGACCGTCTGAAAAGGCGTCAAGATTAACTCTCGGATTACTGGAAAACAAAGCCCATATTTTGTAGAAAACAAAGCGATTATCATCATTGGGGTGTTCAGTTATGGTTTTAAGGGGTTCTCTGCATTGGATGATCCCTTGCTGTTGATAAGCAGTTGATCATAAAGCGCCACCTGCTGCGATTTTCAGCGATCAGTGAGGAAACCTAGTAGTAAGTGTTCAATTTTCCAACAGCGCCCCCACAGGAGAGATCAGATATTACGTTGTGTCCATTCAAATCAATATCATGGGGGACAGGGCAAGTCATCCACAGAAAGATGGGAGAAATCTTATTTTCCGAACAAGACATGAGGATCCAGATCAACTAATTCACTACAATATTCTGATGAGTGCTTGGGCCTCTCTACTGTTCACCAAGAACAGCGCCATTCATTGTATAGTGGTCAATGGTGAAACAGCCCATTTGACCATCAAATCAACAGATTGGTGGGGGTCCAGCTCCAAAATTTCAATTATCTCATGTTTGGTGAGAAAATAGAGATGAGCGGACCTGATTGTCGGGTTTGGCACTTGAGTTCGGCCACCTAACCCAGACATATTGCCGTATTGGCCAATCCGGGAATATGAAGCCTCTAGCAACTTCCCTATGGCTAAAATTGGCCAAGAGGAATCCCGCTGGTCAATCATATCCAGGGTTAGTTGTTAGGGGAGTCAATTTGTGGATTGGCTGTTCAGCACCCGGCAATATGTCCAGGTCAGGTGGCCGAACCTGAAGGCCAAACCCAAGTATTCCGTCCGCTCTCTCTAATTATGATGTTATACAATATACGTGGCATAGTGGCCTGACTTGGTATTGCAGTTTAGCCTTATTCATACCAACAGACTGAGCTGCCAAAAGCTTGTGTGACTTATCAACATGGCACCTAATCCCCAACCCTAACACCTCTTCCATGGTAACCGAGGTTCATGTTGGGCCTCCACAATTTTGATGGCCAATACTTAGTGGACTCCACACGTGGACAGGGTTTGGTGTTCTGCAAAGTCGCTATGGACTTTCCATTTAAATATGCAAATCTCCGAAATGAAACACAAATATTCCCGCATGCTCCTGTTTCCCGACGGCTCGGATTTTGTCACAACGTCAAATATTTTCCCCGACAATTACAATAAAACGATCATCATTGAAAATATTAGTTTGCATAGGGGGAAGAAAAAACCCTGGAGTGGCTCTAGCTGTTATTTATATCCCGCCTCAATTAGGGCCGTTTGTTACTCACAAATTGCTTTATAAACAGTAAAACGGAGCTCATTATTTCATGTAATCTGCGGTAATAGCGTAGACGACGTGTTTTATGAACACAGGCCTTAATTACTCCGACAATATTCCTGTCTGTGAGATAACTCTTACCAAAGTTTACTGTCAAAACAGACCGCGGGTGTCACACTCAAAGCACCGGGCTCAATGTTCTGTGGCCCGTGAGCAAGTGGGAACAAAGGTCTAGGAATGATGAGTCAACCACGTTGTGGACCATGGGATGGGCATGATCTATCACTCCATGACCTGCAGGATCAGGCATTAAGTACACCTGACCTTCACAGTAGAGGACATCCCACCCTGACCTGTGATAGGGGTGGTGCGGTCCAGTGGACTCACCTCGGTGTTGTATTGGGCGTCGAAAAAGAAGATGGTGAGTGTTCCTGTTGATCAGGTAGTGGGTTGGGTTTCTCAGGGGTCACTGCCATGGGGGTGTTGTTTTGTGAAGTGGATGTGTAGTAAGAAAGATGTCCCTGTCGTTGCGGTGGAACTGGATCGGGGGTTGATGGTGGCTCAATTAGGAGAATGTATATACCATTGAGATGGCGGAAGGGGTTGCAATACTGCAATATTGAGAATGTCTATGTCAGTGGGGTGGCATCTAGGGTTACAAATGGTGCAACAAGTAAAGATGAGTGGACCTGACTTCTGGATTTGGGTTCCACCGCTCAACCCGGACATGTTAAGGAGAATGTCCCTGGTGGGATCTACACTAAGGAATTGGGTCCCGATAGGGTGTGATAAGGAGAATGTCCCTTGGGGTTTGGGGTTTGGAATCGGGTCCCGATAGGGCGTGATAAGGAGAATGTCTCTATCATAGATGGGGGCAGTTGGTGCATTGGTTATGAATAGCAGAAGGGAAAAAGAAGAAAGTTTGGGTGATTTAGGTGGGCGATGGGTTAGAGGTTGAGATGGCCCAATAGGGAGAATTCATGATATTGCGCGGGAGTAGTGAGGTCCGTGATTGAGGGTACGACATGGAGTTTGTCCTTGTTGGACATTGAATCCTGAGCCTCAGTGCAAATTAAAACCAACCCGGAATTAGAGTCCGGCAAATCGAGTTGTCCGATATCCAAGGTGATGGAGATAAACCTACGTCCGGCTCGGTATAAAGTCTATCACCCCACAACCCGTTCCCACCGATGGCTGATTATCTCGGCTGCGTTGTCATTGCTATTAGCTGCTGGAATGTTGCAACCAATTAAAAGGAGGCAGACATAGAAGGTCCCCGATTTTCTAATTTTAACCGTCACACAGTGACAAATGAGATGATACTGCTCATGTAAGGCGAGGCTACAATCTGTCAAGACCCAGCACTTGTGACCCTCGCTGACACCCTCCTTACATTTGGTGTTATTAGTCTTGCTTACATTAAAATACAGGGGATGCACTTAACTCCTCGGCTGACAGACCAGGGAGCAGCACTCCACAGAGGAGACTAGTGCATTAATTACATCTACTCTATAGACTGCCAATATCCCTGCCCACAGATTACTATAGAAAGCTACATTATATAGTAGTAGATGTATATCATGTGTATCTATAATGTATATCCAGCTAAGAACAGACAGATTCATGGATAGATATGAGATAGATAGATAGATAGATAGATAGATAGATAGGAGATAGATAGATAGATAGATAGATAGATAGATAGATAGATAGATAGGAGATAGATAGATAGATAGATAGATAGATAGATATGAGATAGATAGATAGATAGATAGATAGATAGATAGATATGAGATAGATAGATAGATAGATATGAGATAGATAGATAGATAGATAGATAGATATGAGATAGATAGATAGATAGATAGATAGATAGATATGAGATAGATAGATAGATAGATAGATAGATAGATAGATAGATAGATATGAGATAGATAGATAGATAGATATGAGATAGATAGATAGATAGATAGATAGATAGATAGGAGATAGATAGATAGATAGATAGATATGAGATAGATAGATAGATAGATAGATAGATAGATAGATAGATAGGAGATAGATAGATAGATATGAGATAGATAGAGAGATAGATAGATAGATAGATAGATAGATAGATAGATAGGAGATAGATAGATAGATAGATAGATAGATAGATAGATAGATATGAGATAGATAGATTTGGTATTATGTAATGTACTGTAATGTACAACCCCTGGTAGTATAAATTTTAGCAGTGCAGATATTAATAGCCTTGGTGCTCACTATAGTAGTGTAAGGGTAGACTGTGTTATTATAGGAGAAGACGATGTTATTGTAAGTCTTTATTACCAAGTGTAAGTGTAGACTCTAGTAATGTAATATGGTAGTTTAAGTGTAGATCACCTGCTGTAAGTGTAAACTTTAGTAATGCAAGTACTGACAGTGTAAGTGTAGACTATAGTAATGTGTAGTAGTAGTGTAAGTGTAGACTATAGTAATGTGTAGTAGTAGTGTAAGTGTAGACTATAGTAATGTGTAGTAGTAGTGTGAGTGTAGACTATAGTAATGTGTAGTAGTAGTGTGAGTGTAGACTATAGTAATGTGTACTAGTAGTGTAAGTGTAGACTATAGTAATGTGTAGTAGTAGTGTAAGTGTAGACTATAGTAATGTGTAGTAGTAGTGTGAGTGTAGACTATAGTAATGTGTAGTAGTAGTGTGAGTGTAGACTATAGTGATGTGTAGTAGTAGTGTGAGTGTAGACTATAGTAATGTGTAGTAGTAGTGTGAGTGTAGACTATAGTGATGTGTAGTAGTAGTGTGAGTGTAGACTATAGTAATGTGTAGTAGTAGTGTGAGTGTAGACTATAATAATGTGTAGTAGTAGTGTGAGTGTAGACTATAGTAATGTGTAGTAGTAGTGTGAGTGTAGACTATAGTAATGTGTAGTAGTAGTGTGAGTGTAGACTATAGTAATGTGTAGTAGTAGTGTGAGTGTAGACTATAGTAATGTGTAGTAGTAGTGTGAGTGTAGACTATAGTAATGTGTAGTAGTAGTGTGAGTGTAGACTATAGTAATGTGTAGTAGTAGTGTGAGTGTAGACTATAATAATGTGTAGTAGTAGTGTGAGTGTAGACTATAGTAATGTGTAGTAGTAGTGTGAGTGTAGACTATAGTAATGTGTAGTAGTAGTGTGAGTGTAGACTATAGTAATGTGTAGTAGTAGTGTGAGTGTAGACTATAGTAATGTGTAGTAGTAGTGTGAGTGTAGACTATAGTAATGTGTAGTAGTAGTGTGAGTGTAGACTATAGTAATGTGTAGTAGTAGTGTGAGTGTAGACTATAGTAATGTGTAGTAGTAGTGTGAGTGTAGACTATAGTAATGTGTAGTAGTAGTGTGAGTGTAGACTATAGTAATGTGTAGTAGTAGTGTGAGTGTAGACTATAGTAATGTGTAGTAGTAGTGTGAGTGTAGACTATAGTAATGTGTAGTAGTAGTGTGAGTGTAGACTATAGTAATGTGTAGTAGTAGTGTGAGTGTAGACTATAGTAATGCAAGTACTGACAGTGTAAGTGTAGACTATAGTAATGTGTAGTAGTAGTGTGAGTGTAGACTATAGTAATGTGTAGTAGTAGTGTGAGTGTAGACTATAATAATGTGTAGTAGTAGTGTGAGTGTAGACTATAGTAATGAGTAGTAGTAGTGTGAGTGTAGACTATAGTAATGTGTAGTAGAAGTGTGAGTGTAGACTATAGTAATGTGTAGAAGTAGTGTGAGTGTAGACTATAGTAATGTGTAGTAGTAGTGTGAGTGTAGACTATAGTAATGTGTAGTAGTAGTGTGAGTGTAGACTATAGTGATGTGTAGTAGTAGTGTGAGTGTAGACTATAGTGATGTGTAGTAGTAGTGTGAGTGTAGACTATAGTAATGTGTAGTAGTAGTGTGAGTGTAGACTATAGTAATGTGTAGTAGTAGTGTGAGTGTAGACTATAGTAATGTGAAGTAGTAGTGTGAGTGTAGACTATAGTAATGTGTAGTAGTAGTGTGAGTGTAGACTATAGTAATGTGTAGTAGTAGTGTGAGTGTAGACTATAGTAATGTGTAGTATTAGTGTGAGTGTAGACTATAGTAATGTGTAGTAGTAGTGTGAGTGTAGACTATAGTAATGTGTAGTAGTAGAGTGAGTGTAGACTATAGTAATGTGTAGTAGTAGTGTGAGTGTAGACTATAGTAATGTGTAGTAGTAGTGTGAGTGTAGACTATAGTAATGTGTAGTAGTAGTGTGAGTGTAGACTATAGTAATGTGTAGTAGTAGTGTGAGTGTAGACTATAGTAATGTGTAGTAGTAGTGTGAGTGTAGACTATAGTAATGTGTAGTAGTAGTGTGAGTGTAGACTATAGTAATGTGTAGTAGTAGTGTGAGTGTAGACTATAATAATGTGTAGTAGTAGTGTGAATGTAGACTATAGTAATGAGTAGTAGTAGTGTGAGTGCAGACTATAGTAATGTGTAGTAGTAGTGTGAGTGTAGACTATAGTAATGTGTAGTAGTAGTGTGAGTGTAGACTATAGTAATGTGTAGTAGTAGTGTGAGTGTAGACTATAGCAATGTGTAGTAGTAGTGTGAGTGTAGACTATAGTAATGTGTACTAGTAGTGTGAGTGTAGACTATAGTAATGTGTAGTAGTAGTGTGAGTGTAGACTATAGTAATGTGTAGTAGTAAAGTGAGTGTAGACTATAGTAATGTGTACTAGTAGTGTGAGTGTAGACTATAGTAATGTGTAGTAGTAGTGTGCGTGTAGACTATAGTAATGTGTAGTAGTAGTGTGAGTGTAGACTATAGTGATGTGTAGTAGTAGTGTGAGTGTAGACTATAGTAATGTGTAGTAGTAGTGTGAGTGTAGACTATAGTAATGTGTAGTAGTAGTGTGAGTGTAGACTATAGTAATGTGAAGTAGTAGTGTGAGTGTAGACTATAGTAATGTGTAGTAGTAGTGTGAGTGTAGACTATAGTAATGTGTAGTAGTAGTGTGAGTGTAGACTATAGTAATGTGTAGTAGTAGTGTGCGTGTAGACTATAGTAATGTGTAGTAGTAGTGTGAGTGTAGACTATAGTAATGTGTAGTAGTAGTGTGAGTGTAGACTATAGTAATGTGTAGTAGTAGTGTGAGTGTAGACTATAGTAATGTGTAGTAGTAGTGTGAGTGTAGACTATAGTAATGTGTAGTAGTAGTGTGAGTGTAGACTATAGTAATGTGTAGTAGTAGTGTGAGTGTAGACTATAGTAATGTGTACTAGTAGTGTGAGTGTAGACTATAGTAATGTGTAGTAGTAGTGTGAGTGTAGACTATAGTAATGTGTAGTAGTAGTGTGAGTGTAGACTATAGTAGTGTGTAGTAGTAGTGTGAGTGTAGACTATAGTAATGTGGAGTAGTAGTGTGAGTGTAGACTATAGTAATGTGTAGTAGTAGTGTGAGTGTAGACTATAGTAATGTGTAGTAGTAGTGTGAGTGTAGACTATAATAATGTGTAGTAGTAGTGTGACTGTAGACTATAGTAATGTGTAGTAGTAGTGTGAGTGTAGACTATAGTAATGTGTAGTAGTAGTGTGAGTGTAGACTATAGTAATGTGTAGTAGTAGTGTGAGTGTAGACTATAGTAATGTGTACTAGTAGTGTGAGTGTAGACTATAGTAATGTGTAGTAGTAGTGTGCGTGTAGACTATAGTAATGTGTAGTAGTAGTGTGAGTGTAGACTATAGTAATGTGTAGTAGTAGTGTGAGTGTAGACTATAGTAATGTGTAGTAGTAGTGTGAGTGTAGACTATAGTAATGTGTAGTAGTAGTGTGAGTGTAGACTATAGTAATGTGTAGTAGTAGTGTGAGTATAGACTATAGTAATGTGGAGTAGAGTCTCTTCCTGACTCTGTAGCACAGCCTCTGTATCCCCTCACATGTAGCATCCTGGGTCGCCTCGTTCCCATAATTGGTCAGTGCGGAGTAACCTGCGTTACCTCATTCCTATCACAGTCCCATGTAAATCTGCTCAGACTCCACTACTTGTCATCACCCAATTACATATCATTTATAAGAAAGCCAGGCCGTGCCTGTGGCCCCCTCTGATAGTAGCCCCTCCATAGCCCCTCTCTATAAGAGGGTAGCACTTCCTTCCATGAGAGTGACCACTGGGAGCCTCCTCTGTATTGCTGTATATTGCTATTTTTACAATGGTCCACGTTCCCTGTAGCTAATATTTAATGCAATATGTTGGAGATACCATCTTTTATTACCTCCATGGCTGCGGGGGACAGTGACACATTCCTTCCGCAGGCGAGAAATGTTATCTATTTCTGACCCCAGTAATAAGTGGAGGCTCCTTCTTCAGGACTAAGCTTCTAAAAGACTAAGACACTAAGATACAAACAATAGACAATGTATCTATTAAAGAATACAAATAATAAACAATGAAGTGTAAATATTTTGAAAAGTCAACTGAATTTTCCTAGGGCAGCAATCCTAAATATTCTATACTCTTCCAATATTCTATATTGTAGGGGGTGAAGAAAACTGAGATTTCGGGAGTTGGTTGATATATCAGCCTTGCTTTATACAATTACTTAAAGACTGTTGTTACCTATGGGGGGAGGGTCATGTAGTTTTGTCCAAATTTTTGTAAAAATTTAAAAAACAAATATATTAGATTGCAAAATTTAGAATAGGCCATTATTGTCCATATAGAAAACAGTGCCACCTATACAAATATGGCAGTACCCGGTACTGCAGCAGTTATTCATACAAAATTAACTGATCAATGTTGGCCAAAAATGAGGATTTTGGTCAGACCGGCCAACCATCTAATGACCTTTCCATTGACTGTAGATTTCAGGGTAACTAAATCCCTGCACCCCTTCATCTATGTTATTTTTAACCAATCTGATGACATCTTTCTCCTGGGAGGAAGCTGCGTTTTCATGGTAGGAATGCTAAGCTTCTGGTCTTGGAGGCATTCAACACTTGTCCCCATTGAAAGATGAACGTTATCTCGGTGAGTGAGGAACTCTCATGTATGGTCCAAAATTAGACTTTAAAGAGTCTCGTGGTGGCAGCGTAAATTTTGCTGGAGTATCAGTTAGTGTTTCCTTTAATCGCGAGGGTCTTAACTTAGCAGAGTGGTTTATGGCTCTGGGCATTGTAGGAGCCCAGGAATGAGAAGATGACTTTACACTTTGTTTCCCAGGGCTCGTTCCGCCTTCAGCTAACATTCATTTATGGGTTTCTTCACACACTGTCATAGCAGGGAGGGAATTTCAGGGTTAAAGGGGCATTTTCCTCAGATGAAGAGTACAAAAAGACCTCTATACAGGGGTAGGTTGTTGGATCACTAAATGTCCCCATAAGAGCCTGGTATTAAGATGTCCACTAAACCTCCTCTTCTCCTCCTACTTTTTGAGTACTAGAACCTGCTCTGTCTGGTGGCAAAAAGCACCAACAATTTTAGAGTGCCAGACAAAATTGTTGCCCCATATAGCAAAAACGATCTATGTCTTTGTCCACTTCTAGTTAATTATTTATGTACTAAGCATAGAATATGTGATAGGTAGGAGTTTGACTCCTAAACCACCCATATTTATCTCTAATGAGATCCACTTCTGCTGTTGAGGACATGATGGCTCATTGGCCACGTGTCCTTCATGCAGTTACTGTACATCTCTTGTTAAGCAAGTAGGACTGAGCTGTAATATCAAGCACATCCACTATATAATGTATGAAGCTGTGCTTGGTAAGGAGCGAAGAGGCAATTGCAAAGGTGGTCTCTTAGGTTAATTGTTGAGAATCTCCAGTCTAAGACCCCCACTGATGTGAAATTGATGGTCTTTCAAAAGCAAAGTTAGCTCCTAGAAGAACTTGATCGGTTGCATCACGAATGGGTGTTGAGCACTTACATAGGGATCAACTCAATGCAAAGCCAAGGATAGAGAAAAAAGGAATACGCAACTGAGCCCATCCTAAGTCCATCTGAGGCCACCTGATGGCCTCCTGAGCCCAACTTTAGCACCATCACTAGGACCTGAAAGATGCCAGAGACTATTTGCACAAAGAAGAAAGGAAGTTCTACAACAAAGACCAAATTTAGTTCCTTTATTGACCTTAAGGAGAAAAGGGTCTTCAGGCCAACAATGTAATTCCCTTGGTTTGATGAGTCGATCATAGGTTTTTACCAGAAGTCAAGGAACTTGGACAAACCAGGTCTGAACACTCTTCGGGGCCCATAGCTGTGGCATGATCTACGTCTATGAATAAAGAAGAGACAAAGTTCTACCTGGATGACCAAAATTGGTTCCTTTATTGACCCTAAGGTCTAAAGGGTCTTTGGACAAACAATATAATTCCCTTGGTTTGATGAGTCCACCATAAGCCAAGGAACTTGGACCAACCAAGTCTGCCCCAGTCTCTTCAAGGCCAATTGCTGTGGCATGATCTACCTCTATGAATAATGAAGAGACAAAGTTCTACCTGAATGACCAAAATTGGTTCCTTTATTGACCCTAAGGTCTAATGGGTCTTTGGACAAACAATATAATTCCCATGGTTTGATGAGTCCACCAAAGGTTTTTTTACCAGAAGCCAAGGAACTTGGACTGACCAGGTCTGCCCCATTCTCTTCGAGGCCTATAGCTGTGGCATGATCTACCTCTATGCAGAAAAATATGAAAACTTTCAAGAGACGCGACGACAGCAAAAACATAAACCACGTATCCCTGAATTTGTAAATTCGAAACAACCGTCCGTGTAAAACCTGAATATGTTTTCCGGTTAGCGAAATCCATTTTTGTCTCCAATCCATCATGAAAGGTAACGGCAAATGTTACACCAGAGGGTTCCTCATTGCTGCCGATTTGCTACATTTAATTTTTCTCCCTTTGTAATTCTCTTATTAGGGGTAAATACAATCCTGAGATTCGGCCATAAATACAACAATAAATGAGAGGTGGGCAGGACGGCGGAGCGTTATTATGTCCTCGTTGCACTTTGGATAAAGGTTTTACCAAGTACTTAGGAAGCCTCTGACATTTGTAAAATAACCCCACGGACACCTCCCCATCAGCAATATTCACATTTACAGGGCCATTTAAAGTTTCTATAGCTTTTTTTTTTTTTTTCCCCTATTGATCTCCTAAAAGAGTTCCTAAAACAGACATTACTGCCTGCGGTTACTGATGAAACCAGATCGAGAGAGGAGTTTAGGAGGAAGAAACAGGAAACATTTGGCAAACCTCTAGAGATGAGCCATGACATCACCCCTCCGTCCTCTGTCTGCAGGATCAACGCTCAACCTTGAGGGTGGGGGGAATTTTTCTCACTACGAGGCTGTTTTTGCCTAATTTTTGCATATGGACACTTATTGCCCACTGTCATCTACCCTATAGGGGAATTCTGAACTAATACATGGTTCCCCTTGTAGAGTAGAGTAGTTATAAAGAGGGTCTCCGTCTATGGAGGACTCATCCGGTCCTGCATTACTCAGACAACTGATTCATATAAAGGAAGGCTATGTAATAACTCTTTTCTCCTGTGGTGTCACTGTTGGGAAATCTTACACTTAGGTTTTGCTATAGCAGTGGTGGCGAACCTATGGCACTGGTGCCGGAGGTGACACTGAGAGCCCTTTCTGTGGGCACCCAGGCCTTTACCCCAACACACAGTTTGCCAGACAGGACTCAGGGCTTCCTCATTTAGTTCCCAGAACGTGCCCCAAGAGGAACAAGTTCTCCATCTTTTTCTGTATTGGTGAACTCTCTTAGGTGGTCTCTTGGTCTCTAGGTTAATTGTTGAGAGTAAACAAAAAACTTTTATACAAAATAGTCAGCTCACCTGGACCTTTGTGGACTGTAAATCAGGACGTGGAAATCGGAGGCACGGATGATCCTCGGCTTGGAGCACAATGGTATACACAAAAACATTCAATCCAGCTTCCAATAAGATGCCACGTGGGGTAAAATCCAATTCTTTAATAATCACGGCTAAAAACAGCTCGTAAAGCAATGTGAAAAAAGTTAATACATTACACAGGGTAGCGGGGAGACCACTTCTTGCCTTCATGTGCCACATTGCTTTACGAGCTGTTTTTAGCCGTGATTATTAAAGAATTGGATTTTACCCCACGTGGCATCTTATTGGAAGCTGGATTGAATGTTTTTGTGTATACAATTGTTGAGAGTATCCAGTGTAAGACTCCAAGTTGTTGATGGTCTTCCAAAAGCAAAGTTACCTCCTAGAACAGTGGTGGCGAACCTATGGCACGGGTGCCAGAGGTGGCACTCGGAGCCCTTTCTATGGGGACTCAGGGCTTCCTCCTGCGGTACAATACAGCCCAGAACATTCCCCAAGAGGAACAAGTTCTCCATCTTTTTACTGTATTGGTGAACTCAGGACACCAATACGATTGAAACCTGTGATACAGCAGGGATCAATAAGTTACTGCTTACATTGTCATGTTGGCACTTTGCGACATATAAGTGGGTTTTGGTTGTATTTTGGGCACTCCGTCTCAAAGATACTTTGTGATCAGTTTATCCTTCCAACAAATAGGGATTGTTCATGTTCTTGAAGTGTGGACAGAAACTGGATGGGAGAAGGTTTGCAGGAAATGATAATGTGTAATGGAAAGTTGATGTACTCTGTTAGAGAACTCAGAACTAACAGAGGTGGACCCTCTATCTCGGGATGTAGACCATCTATAAAGAGAGTCTCTTTATCTGAAGGACTTGTCCTGCCCTGCAATAAAATGTAGGTGGTGTAATACTTCATTTCTCCTGCGGTGTCGCTGTTGGGAACTCTCACACTTAGGTTTCCCCATAAAGACGATCGCTGGGGATCAAAGATACTTAGTGATCAGTTTATGCTTCTAACAAATAGGGATTGTTCCAATTTGGAAGGAGTCTAAATGTGGAATTACAAAACTCACTGGACTATTAGTATAGAAACTGGATATCAATATATGTTAACCAATGAGAGGATTGAAAAGTGGACACAGCAGTGTTAGGGGAGGGCACATGAAGCTACAATCCTGAAATATGAATCCATATTTAGGAGTCTTTCTGCTACTAACAACATACATCTCTGTAGAGCACAGAGAGCACAGAGCACAGCAGTGTGAGGACAAGCTCCCGTTGCACTTGGAGAATCTTAAATCCTGAGATATAAATCCATATATCACAGTCCTGCTGCTACTAACGACACAAATAACAGCTCTCCTGGGACAATACCTTACACTGCAATGTGATGACATGACATTAGCGCACCAAGTCCAGCTACAATCCTGGAATATTAATCCATATTTCACAGTTCTGCTGCTACTAATATACACACAGAAAAGCAGTATCTCTCCAGGGACACTGGCTGCTGTCCACAGTGTAACAGCTGCTGACATATCCCTTTAAGAAATTTGTAGGCTGATGTTCGCTTTAAGCAGTGTTTCTTTTGGTCTTCTTCCCCGAACAGTCAGGATTATTATAAGAACACTCGATAAAGTCAATGGTGACGTTTCCTTAAGTAACTGTGGTGTTTAAGTGACGGCGTAACGAGCCATTATTTACTCCTGCAGAGCGTCGCTCTATCCTGCCGCCTGCGCCCATAGAGGATGCACCGGAATAGCTGCTCGGTGCATATGGGTTGGATGTAAGCCGGATCTGGAGGGAGGGGGGTGGGGGAGACAAGTGTCTGCAATCCTTCCATGCCAGGATGTTTGTTAGGAAGGGTCCCTTGATGGCCCATAGATATATTATTAATGCACATTCCCAGATGCTGTTCCGCTATCACTGGCCGGTGAGATAATCGTTGCTCTCATACTCGCGCTTTGTGGCGTTTATACAATAATCCGCCACTAGATCCTACAGAGAACGTGCAGCGGGTCTTACAGGAGCCTCTCCTGGTGTATGGGTCTGTATTACCCATAATAGCAGACACGCCAGCCATACACTTCTGCTCACAGCTATTCCCTCTGACCATGACACATGCACACCTGGCATTTGTTCTCAGGGTACAAGGTGCCATTCCTGGATTAAAGGAGACAAATAACTTACATCAATTGGGACCCTGATACAAAGCTGAGCAGATATAGTTTGTAAAGCGCTACAGAGTATGATTTATGAATATGACCAGAAATAGAACATCTCAGTTCCAAGCATAATGGCTAAAAGTTCAGCTCTTGTGTACTTAAAGGGGTTTTCCAGGAATCTGGTAAATAACTTGGAGGCAGTAGCAAGGGGGGGGGGGAATATCTCATTACACTACTTTTTTTTCTGGGTCAGTACGGACCTCCAATTTTTGGCACTGTGCCACCAGAAGTTCAGGCTGGGGTCAAGGGACACGCTTCAGCCAATGACCTTCTCTGACTAGCGTAGTTCACTTTCTCTGACCACAAGACTTCACATTCTCTGACCAAAGAGCGATACTTCCTCTGACCAAAGGATGTCACTTCCTCTGACCACAAGATCTCACTTCCTCTGACCACAGGTTGTCACTTCCTCTGACCACAAGATGTCACTTCCTCTGACCACAGGTTGTCACTTCCTCTGACCACAGGATGTCACTTCCTCTGACCACAGGATGTCACTTCCTCTGACCACAGGTTGTCACTTCCTCTGACCAAAGGATGTCACTTCCTCTGACCACAAGATCTCACTTCCTCTGACCACAGGTTGTCACTTCCTCTGACCACAAGATGTCACTTCCTCTGACCACAGGTTGTCACTTCCTCTGACCACAGGATGTCACTTCCTCTGACCACAGGATGTCACTTCCTCTGACCACAGGATGTCTCTTCCTCTTACCGCAGGACGTCACTTCCTCTGACCACAAGATGTCACTTCCTCTGACCACAGGTTGTCACTTCCTCTGACCAAAGGATGTCACTTCCTCTGACTACAGGATATCACTTCCTCTGACCAAAGGATGTCACTTCCTCTGACTACAGGATATCACTTCCTCTGACCAAAGGATGTCACTTGCTCTGACCACAGGATGTCACTTCCTCTGACCACAGGTTGTCACTTCCTCTGACCACAGGATGTCACTTCCTCTGACCACAGGATATCACTTCCTCTGACCACAGGTTGTCACTTCCTCTGACCAAAGGATGTCACTTCCTCTGACCACAGGTTCTCACTTCCTCTGACCAAAGGATGTCACTTCCTCTGACCACAGGACGCCACTTTCTTTCCCTCTTTACTGACTTCAGCAGCAAAATGTGGTCCAACTGGTCTTACAACAACCTAAAAGCAGCTATAACTTTGGGGCTTAAAAGTTGGGGCCTGAAATTATAAAGTTATATAAAGGAGATTCAATGGATTCTTTGGCAAAGCAGCAACATGAGTGTGATATTTATACAACAAAGGCTAAAAAACATCATTCCTGGCCCTTTAAGAGAGATATAGAACAGAGAAATTGGAACATTTGTAGAAGATCAACGCAACAATGTATTCAGATCATGATGCTTGTTTAGGTGGCAGGGCCAAGACGGTTTTATTGACAGGACAAAAGTAAAAAATAAAATAAATAAAAAAATTCTGGCTAAACACTAAATGCTGTCAGCTTAGAATATGGCGGCTGGAACAAAGGCGAAATACATTTCCTGTACAGCTGATTGGCAAAACATGGCATTGTCAGCTCGCGCCATTGTCACTGGTCTTAAAACATGATAATAAGCATGTCACCGTATTCAAATATCCGGGTGACAGCGCGCTCCGCCAGCGTGACGTGCCGCGCACAGACGACTGTCAGGGCTCTTTTCATCCGGCAAATGCGTCGCAGATGATGAAGCTTATTCCCCTGTAGCTAAAAGACAGAGATTAATACGGAGGTTATTGTTTATTCTTGTGTTACTGTCGCGGCGCCAAACAAAAGAAATAATAATAACACTAATTGTGACCAGACTGCGGCGAGCTTTACCCAGTCACACCGGAGCAGCACAACACATCCAGCTCTGCTACATGGTGGGGTTAGGAATGGTGGCGTATAGTTGCAGACTTGCCGCATTAGTTATTTTTCGCAGTTTTTTTCATTAGATCGGATGCAGCATTTCAAGAGTTAATTTATTGGCGCTTGACAGAACTATTGACTTACGCTGAGAAACAAGTAATTTGCCGGCCCAGCCAATCACAGCGCAGGTAATTGCCGGGGTAAGCAGTCCTAAGGGGAAGAGTCCTCTAGAAAATGTTTAGAGGTCTCAAATCTATCTATCTCATATCTATCTATCTATCTCATATCTACCTATCTATCTATCTATCTATCTATCTATCTATCTATCTATCTATCTCATATCTACCTATCTATCTCCTATCTATCTATCTATCTATCTCTCTATCTATCTATCTCATATCTATCTATCTATCTCATATCTATCTATCTCATATCTATCTATCTATCTATCTATCTATCTATCTATCTCATATCTATCTATCTATCTATCTATCTATCATCTATCTCATATCTATCTATCTCATATCTATCTATTTATCTATCTATCTATCTATCTATCTATCTATCTATCTATCTATTTATCTCCTATCTATCTATCTCATATCTATATATCTCATATCTATCTATCTATCTATCTCATATCTATCTATCTCATATCTATCTATCTATCTATCTATCTATCTATCTATCTATCTCATATCTATCTATCTCAAATCTATCTATCTATCTATCTATCTATCTCATATCTATCTATCTCATATCTATCTATCTCATATCTATCTATCTCCTATCTATCTCCTATCTATCTATCTATCTATCTATCTCATATCTATCTATCTCAAATCTATCTATCTATCTCAAATCTATCTATCTATCTATCTCCTACCTATCTATTTATCTCATATCTATCTATCTACAATGTACCTATCTCATATCTAGATATATAGATGTGAGATAGATAGAAAGATAGATATGAGATAGATGATAGATAGATATGAGATAGATAGATATGAGATAGATAGTTATGAGATAGATAGATAGATAGATATGAGATAGATAGATAGATAGATAGATAGATAGATATGAGATAGATAGATATGTGATAGATAGATAGGAGATAGATAGATAGATATGAGATAGATAGATAGATAGATAGATAGGAAATAGATAGATAGATAGATAGATAGATAGATAGATAGATGGATAGATAGGAGATAGATAGATAGATAGATAGATAGATAAATAGATATGAGATAGATAGATACATAGATAGATAGATATGAGATAGATAGATATGAGATAGATAGATAGATAGATAGATAGATAGATAGATAGATAGATATGAGATAGATAGATATGAGATAGATAGATAGATAGATATGGGATAGATAGATAGATAGATATATAGATAGATAGATAGATAGATAGATAGGAGATAGATAGATAGATATGAGATAGATAGATAGATAGATAGATATGAGATAGATAGATATGAGATAGATATGAGATAGATAGATAGATAGGAGATAGATATGAGATAGATAGATAGATAGATAGATAGATATGAGATAGATAGATAGATAGATAGATATGAGATAGATATGAGATAGATAGATAGATAGATAGATAGATAGATAGATAGATATGAGATAGATAGATAGATAGATAGATATTATGAGATAGATATATATGAGATAGATAGATAGATAGATATGAGATAGATAGATTTGTCTTTAGATAATTATTTTTTTTCTTCTTTTCTTACTCTTCTAAGGCAGACATTCTCTCTGATCTTCCCTCCTTCTTCTCGCCGCACTCTCAGCTCTGCTATATCTCAGCCCATCCATTCCCCATTACCAACAATATAAATGGCTCCCCGTCTCCTCATTAATTTTACAGATATTTCTCTGTATGTAGACCCTGATGTGGGCGACATATGCGGCAGGTGTGTGAAGACTTTCATTGTCATCACCTTGATTCCTCATTAGAGCTGAGGAGCCGCTGTAATAGCATTAAAATGAATGCAGGCCATTTGCAGCAATCTTCTGTTCACACCATCTCCAAATGAAGGGCGGCATTGCATAATCCAGCAGCCTGCGCTCTGACAGCTGGATGATTTATGCTCTCAGTCAGAAGAATGGGGGAGCCTGCAGAGGAGGCAGCGGGAGCAAGGTGCTGGCAAGACAGATGCTCTCAGTGGGCGCCAGCTCCTGCCAGCTCAGGTACTCCACTACCCAGCGCATAGTGCCAAAGCCTGGCACGCCACGCAACATTACTCGCTGCACTGGAAATAGGAAGGACTGGAGCGAAAGGATACATAGGAATTATCCGGACAAAGTTCCACTTTCCTTATTGTCTCCTGAAGATCCATTGTTATTTATCTGTGTTATACGGGTCCATGGCGGCGAATAATCCTGGCGCTTAATCTGAAAAAAAAAAATCTAATTTCTGTATTTCTCATATCTATCCAATATCCGCTTTCTATTTATCTGTCTCTAATTGTCCAATAACTATCTATTTTTCTATCTATCTATCTATCTATCTATCTATCTATCTATCTATCTATCTATCTCATATCTATATATCTATCTCATATCTATCTCATATCTATCTCATAACTATCTATCTATCTCATATCTATCTATCTATCTATCTATCTATCTCATATCTATCTATCTATCTATCTATCTATCTCATATCTATCTATATATCTCATATCTATCTATCTCATATCTATCTATCTATCTATCTATCTATATCTATCTCATATCTACCTATCTATCTATCTATCTATCTATCTATCTCATATCTATCTATCTATCTCATATCTATCTATCTATCTATCTATCTCATATCTATCTATATATCTCATATCTATCTATCTATCTCATATCTATCTATCTATCTATCTATCTATCTATCATCTATATCTATCTCATATCTACCTATCTATCTATCTATCTATCTATCTATCTATCTCATATCTATCTATCTATCTCATATCTATCTATCTCAAATCTATCTATCTCATATCTATCTATCTATCTATCTATCTTTCTTTCTATCTAACCATCTCCTATCTATCTATCGATCTATCTATCTCATATCTATCTAATTGTGACTTCTCCACCTTCTGTTTGGGCGAGAGGTGCGGTTTTTAGGGCCGGGACACACCGTCCTTCCATTCTAGGAGTGAAACCGGAGCTGCCCGCCTCTTCACAGGGCCCTACCGGAGCCAGTGCCATATTCTTATGTCCAGTTGCACCTATAAGTGATACCCTATGAATGCTCAATTACTTCATTCTGCTACATATCTAGAGATTTATGTAGGACTCTGCTCACGTTACACAGCCGGTGCACCGTCCTTCCACCCAAGGTGCAAAAACGGATCTTCCCGCCTCTCCATGGGATCCCATACCAACTACTGCCCTATACTCATGCCCAACTGCACTTATAGTGCTAACCCTATAGACATGGATTGTATCAGATTTCTTCTACTTATGTAAAGACCTAGTATTCTCTGTATTCTCCAGTTTATGATTTGGTTACAATGATATTATGATACCACATACGAAGCACAACCCCCAATTACGAAAACATGAAGGTTTTAGCTCAGAACTCACATCGGACAAGGTAGAGTTAAAATAATTCACAGCCTTCCCTAGACCAATATCAATGCAGAGAATAAGTTATATCTGATTTCATAGAGATATCATAAGTCTTATACAGGCAAATCCATGGAGCGCGGATTCCATCCCCAGGCCTGACCTCGGCACTTTTCAGACATATTAGATAACCGATAATCATTTTCTTTTGGAAACCTTATTTCATCTCTAAACAACGACACTGCAGAAACTCAATTCTTACGTCTTAAAGTAAGGATCCTATATCAGTATCTGTGTACTAAAGGAGTCTTCAATAGAGACTTATGGCGGGGGGAAGATGCCGCTAGTAATGGACCGTTACCTATTGCGGTAAGGTGAAACCGGCCAAAGGTGCCAACGCTAGCCAAACACTTCCAGAAAAGTGCTAAATCAGCACCAAATTACTCTCAAGGGGGGGGGGGGGAATGGGGGGGGAGTTAGCACAATTTCTCTTTTATGAGTTTGTTTTGTTCAGAAAAGTGTGAAAGAAACAGGTAACTAGTTGGGATGAATAAACTGATATAATAGAAGCAATTTATTCTTATAAAAAAAAGAATAAAAAATAAGAAAGTAGAAAAGAAAAAAAATTATAAATAATAACAGTAAAAATAAAAATGAAAAAAAAAGGATAGTAATAATAATAGGTTAAAAATATAATAAAAGTACAAAATAATATAATGAAATAGCTAAATAAGTAATAAATAAGCAAGAGAAGCCTCGAGCTAAGGCCAAACTGTCAGCCAGATGAATGGAATAAGAATGATGATAAAAATAACAATTAAAAAGATATAATAGTAATAATAATAATAACAATAATAATATTAATAATAATAAAAAATACGATAAAAAAACTAAATGCATAAACTTACAATCATACAAAGCTAACGTTACTTTAAATATAATAAAGTAATAATATAAATCAGTAATTGACTTACAGAAAAGAAAATAAATAATTAAAAGGTGTAAAAAAAATACTATTAAAAAAGTAAAAAAAATGTAAAGA
>NW_027285678.1:0-31466 GCF_040894005.1 Engystomops pustulosus | reverse complement strand
GAGTATGCCAATACCCATTTTGTCACTGTACCCTGCTGTACGGGCACAGGGGGGCACTTGGAATGGAAAGAGCGTTGTTTTGTTTTTGGAGGGCAAATATGGCTGAAAAAGTTTTCATGTGACAGGATGTATTTGGAGAGCCATAATGGTACCAAAACAGAGGAAAGCCCCAACAAGAGACACCATTTTGGAAAGTACACCCCTTGGAAAGCTTAGCAAGGTGTAATTTGTGTATTTGCCCCAACAGGTGTTTGATTCAATTAGGCCCCAAAAAGGAAAAAGGTGAAAATTTTCTCAAAAAAGTCACTTTTACCCCAAATTTTTGTAAGCCACAAGGGATAAAAGATGAAACAACCCCCATAACTGTGTAGAACTATTTCTCCTAAGCACAGAACTGCACCACTTTTGCATATAAAGTGTTGTATGGGTACGCAGTGAAGCTCAGAAGGGAAAGAGGGGCTTTGGCCTTTTAGAAGCCAGATTTGACAATCATCCTTTACATGTGTCAGGATGCATTTGGAGAGCCCTATAGGTACCAAAACAGAGGGGAACCCCAACAAGTGTCACCATTTTGGAAAGTGCACCCTTTGGAGAATTTAGCAAGGTGTAATATGTGTATTTTCCCCTACAGGTGTTTGCTTCAAATAGGTCCCTAAAAGGAAAAAGATGAACATTTTTGTATCCCATAAGGCATTAAAGATGAAACAACCCCAAAAAATGTGTACTAGCATTTCTCCCAAGTATAAAATTGCCCCACACATGCAAATAAAATGTTGTATGGGTACGTAGTGAAGCTCAGAAGGGAAAGAGGGGCGTTGGCCTTTCAGAAGCCAAATTTGACATACATCCTTTACATGTGTCAGGATGCATTTAGAGAGCCGTAGTGGTACCAAAACAGACGGGCACCCCAACAAGTTTCACCATTTTGGAAAGCACACCCCTTAGAGAATTTAGCAAGGTGTAATATGTGTATTTGTCCATAAAGGTGTTTGATTTAATTAGGACTTAAATAGGAAAAAGGTAAAAATTTTCCTATAAAGGTCATTTTACCCCTAATTTTTTTATAGCCACAAGGGATAAAAAAATGTAATAACCCCACAAAATGTGTAAAGCTATTTCTCTCGAGTGTAGAAGTACCCCACATGTGTATATAAAATGTTGTATGGGCGCACAGTAAAAGGAAAGGGGGATGTTTGCCTTTTAGAAGCCAAATTTGACAGAAATGTTTGACATGCATTTGGAGAACCCTAGTGGTATAAAACAGATAAGAATCCGAAAAGTGACCCTAATTTTTGAATGCACACCCCTTAGAGAATTTTGCAATGTGTAATATATGTATTTGCCCCTACAGGTGAATGATCCAATTAGGCCCTAAACATTAAAAAGGTGAAAATTTTCCTATAAATGTCACTTTACCCCTAATTTTTGTAAGCCACAAGGGATAATATATTAAATAACCCCAAAAAAGGTTTAAAACTATTTCTCCCGAGTGTAGAAGTACCCCACATGTGCATATAAAATGCTTTATGGGCGCACAGTAGAGGAAAAGAGGGATGTTTGTCTTTTAGAGGCCAAATTTGACAGAAATCCTTCATATGTGTCAGGATACATTTGGAGAGCCGTAGTGGTACCAAAACAGAGGAAAACCTGAAAAGTGACCCTAATTGTTGAATGTACACCCCTTGGGGAATTTAGCAAGGTGTAATATGTGGTGTAGTGTAATACACGTGGTGAAATGAGCATTTTGAACATATAGGTGGTTTCCAAATATGATGTGCAATGGAGTCCAAGATGGAAATTGCAATTATTTCTGGAAAGTTCAGTGCCCGTTATGTGGCGCCCGTTATGAAATAATGGAGGGGTATAGGGGGCAACGGGACATAACAGTTGTTACAATTATTCATTTTACCGAAATTAATTCACAACAGGTTGGGCGTGAATTGTGAATGTGTTGCGTATAAGGAGGTAGAATATACCAAGGGACCAACTAAACTTTTGTCACTCTGGAGCTGTCGCAGGTCTCTTAGTAGTATGTAGTGTCCATCCTTACTCCTCTTTTGTAACAGACTCTTTATTGAGTCCTACTTTTAGAAGCAGCAGAATTCACCGGGAAAATTCTGTCCTGGCAAAACACAGGAACATCTAAACCAGAGCGACTGGGGCCCCGTCCTTCTTGTCCCAATATTAGTTTCCTAATATCTTCCTCTTGAAAACGGAGAAATGATACGGCAGGACCTGCACATTGGAACAGCTTGTAAGAGTTGTACACCATAATCTGTACAATGTGCACGGCCAGCGCTTTTGTACCAAATCTTGGTTTTTCGTAGGGAAATTATCGCCAAGTGTTGCTCTTATTCACCCTAGCGATGCCCATTGTGACGAATATTGCCGCTTTTGGCTGGACCAAATCGACCAGCCAATAGCGGCAAACATGGACAGAGGAGGGCAACAAAACCCCTCTGGACCGCAAGGAAAAATTGGTGGCTGTCAGGAACAGCCGCCACCCTGCCCCGATCACCGTGTCTACAGACATGGTGACCGGTATTACAGACGTCATAAGTAAATTCGCTGCTATTGGCTGGTCTGAATTGATGAGCCAATAGCAGCGATCATGTGGGGGGGGGCGTAACCCTTCTGGTCCATGGGGCAGGATGGATGGCCGTCAGGAACAGCCGCCATCTTGCCCCGATCACTGTCTGAACCGTGTTGGCAAGTCACTACCCGCCGCACCGTTCTATAGCAACGCGTGTTGGGAATAGGCTATAGAATCTTTATTTATTTTTTTATCAATTTAGACACATAATGGCTTATTTTTTTGCGAGATGAGATGCACTGTAAAAAAAAACCTTCATTTTAGTGGGTTTTTAGCTTATTGAAGCAATTTTATTAACTTTTTACGTGTGGAGGAAAATAAAATCATCAATTCTTGTTTTGGATTTTTAGCATTTTTTGGGGGGGTGTTCACTGTAGCATAACAATAATATATTATCTTTATTCTACGGATCACTACAATTACGGTGATACCTCATTTATATAGTTTATTTTATATTTGTCCAATTTTATTGAAGGAAAACTAGAATAGAAAAAATTGCATTTGTTTTAGTATTTCCATATTTATAGCAGCATAACTATAGTATTTTTTGGTTGACGAGCTGGTTGTAAGCTTATTTTTTGCGTGACAAGTTGTTCTTTTCATTGGTATCATTTTGGTGCTTGTAACTTTTTCGGATAACTTTTTAGAACATTTTTTGTAAAGCAATTTGCTAGAAAGTTTTAATTTTTGGCAAGTTTTTGGTTTTTTTTTACCACGTTCACCGAGGGGGTCCAATTATGTTTAGGATTTATTGTGCAGATTGTTACGGACGCAGCGATACCAAATAAGTGGGGTTTTTTTTTTGTGATTTAGTGTTTTTTATACTTTATTACTTGTGTACAGGGAAATGTGGTGTTTGGGGGGACTTTCACTTTCTTTTATTATTTATTTTTAAAAAAAACGTTATTTTTTTTACTTTTTTACAGTTAATGACATCTAAGCTTGAACAAGTGATCTTGAACAAGTGATGTGTTGCACTGTGTAATGTAAGACACTGAGCATGCTGCGCATGCCCAGTGTCTTGCAGCCGGGTCCTGCCAGAAGGCAGGGACCCGGCTTCCGGATGAAGATCGCGCAGCCCCGGGCACCGGCAGTCCCGGGGCTGTAATCGGAGCAGTGGACCCCCTGGTAAGCGCAGCGGGGGGGGTCCGATTCACTTTTACTAAACTTTAAATGCCTCTAACACGCCACATTCAGCGCGACCGCGGCGTGTTAGGGGTTAACACCCGCGATCGGTGAAATCTCAGATCGCGGGTGTTAGAGGCAGGTGTCGGCTATAATATATAGCCGACACCCGCAGCTTCTGGCCCCGGCTCCGTTCAAAATTTCCGATCCACCACTTTTTCCCCATTTCGCAATTCAGAAAAATGGATCATACAGTCCCCAATGAAATTCTCATATCCTCACACAAAAAAAATGAGATCATACACTGTAGTGTGAAAAAGTTATTGGCATTAGAACATAGCAAACCAAAGAATAAAGGAGGTGGTGGTGTCATTTGGAACAAAAAGTGAAAGGCATACATACAGAGCCCACAAAAAAAAAATGCTGGAAAAGCGTTTGATTGCCAATTTCACCACATTTAGAATTTTTTTCCCAATTCCCAGTACACAGCATGAAATATTAAATACTGTAACTGGGAAGTATACCATATATACTCGAGTATAAGCCTAGTTTTTCAGCACAAAAAAAAATGTGCTGAAAACCTAAACTCGGCTTATACTCGAGTAAAAAAAATATAGGTTTTACCAGGTTTTTGTGGTAAAATTAGGGGCCTCGGCTTACACTCAAGTACATACGGTAAGTTGTTATGCAGAAAACAAGCCCTCATACAGCTCTCTGCAATGCTACTGGAAGGAATTCCATATTCAATGGTCATTATTTGCTGTTTTTTTTTATCAAATAATTGTATTTTATTCCAAACAGAGACAAGAGTCTTTATGGCTTTTAATACATCATCATACAAAATAATAGTTAATATTTCACAATAAAATATAAAAACATCAATGAGACTTATCTGGCTCAACAGAGTTGTATATACATGACAAAAAAAATTGAAATATGGTAAAATATACGAAGATCACATATGTATATACCTTTTGTAATATCTGTATATATTCACTGTATGAAATGTGAAAATAAGGTAGTTTGTACCCTATGGCAGTACAGTTCCCTGAATGGAATGAGATGGACAACCTGGACAGAATTCTGAACCTAAAAACAATGCAACCAATCACAGCACAGCTTTCAATTTTCAAGAAGATTTATTGGGGAAAAGGCTGTGCGGTGAATGGTTGCTATGGAGCAACAAAGGCCATTTTTACTTCCAATACAGTTTGCAAAAACTCCCTCCAATCATATATGATTATTCATGGAGGAACAGAAAATAGGAGAAACTTGGCTGTTAAAAATGGATGAAAATGACAGTTTTTCATAGTTAAATGGATATAACCCAATAGCTTCCCCCCAGATACTTGTCCCAGTAAGGAATACAAATCTACTAGATATTCTGGACTCCCATAAATGTTTAGAACTAAAAACAATGTACAGTAGATGTGTCATTTCTTACTATTTCCCTTGGGTGGACATGTCCTGATGTTACAAAGTGATATGTTATCTATCCTTTATGTACAAGATAACGGGGTGGTCAGTACAAACTGTCAAGAAGAAGAGCTTGGTACAGTCAAAGTAACAATATTGTTTGGAAGTTCAAAGCCTCCACCTTCAGTCCCTGAGACCCTATACATGTTGCAGTCTTTAAACTTCCATTAGACATTCGTGCTTTCATTGTCCATGGATCTCCTCCTCAATGTTTCACACCAATGGCTCTAGTCACCAGTCAAATTCACAAGGGCTACATAGTTCTGTGCCCGTTTTATACATAACCTCTGACATTAGGCCTCCTCATTGAAAATTGAATAGGAATATTAATAGGATAATATAGTTGTAAGAATAACTCAGGCTTAGTAAAAGCAAATCATGACATAACCAACACATCATATGTATCACAACACCCAGGAACATATTAGAAACCTCCTCTACAAGAATTCAACAGACTTTCACTTTGCAGAGCTCATGTGTTTTCACTTGCTCTACATTCATGTCTTCTGCACATCTGCGCTTTTTATTTGGGTTTTCCATAGAATTAGGTTCCTTGTCCTTTCTAAAGTATTCTTTGATATCCATCTCCATGGGATCATCAGCAGCATCTAAAAAGGATTACATTTTTGTGAAAGTTCATATGACATAAAAAAAAAAAGTTAATTGTAATGAGGCTAGCTGGGATGTCAGTGGGATTTGTCACCTGCCTAGCAGTCATGCTTGAAGTTGTACCCACATAAAAATTTGGGATAACAAATATGGGAAATTGAGGCTGCGGCCCACATGAGAAAATTATGATAGTTTAGTGAGGGACAGAGGGAGATTTATGAAAGACAAACGGTCTTAGAAAGGAGTTAGGCCATATATAGGATAAGCCCTCAATAACTGATCGGTGAGGGGGTGACACCCACCCAGTGCACCAATCACCTGTTCAGTCCTGTGCATACAGAGATACAGGGTGGGAAACAATACCTTTACATCATACCTTTAGGATAGTGTTTCAGACTCTGTGAGGAGAGTAAGCCGCTACAAATGATATTTGATGGCAGTGAAAAACTTACAGGGAACCTGTCACCAGGGACCTCATTTTCACTAAAGACCGGTTGAAGAAGCCCATCAAACCTGCATTGCAAATATGTCTTTCAAGCATTTCTGAGCATTTTCATTACAATATTGTGTATTTTAACTTACCTGGCTTCCAGTCAAAATCCTCTAATGAGTTCCAGGGTATGTTTTGGTTAGGATGTATTTTTTAGGGAAAAAAAAAGTGCTGCTCAATCACTCCTCAGCTCTCAGCCCCCACCTTTCTGCTCCTGTACAACTTTTACCTCCCCCATTGATGTGAACTCACCAGGCCATGAGCTCTTTCCCTGTGTGGGTGAAGGAGCAGGAGGGAGGAGTTTTACTTTAGCAGAAATGTGCGGGCTGAGAGCTGAGGAGTGATTGAGCAGCAAAGAGAACTTTTTTTTTTTTTTTAATGCATCAAAACTTACCCTAGGATTTTTTTTAGGAAGTCAGGTAGGTTAAATCACACAACTATATTGTAATGCAAATGCTGAGAAAAGGCAGAAAAGCATCACTGCAATGCAGGTGTAAAGGGTTTCTGCAACCCGTCTTTAGTGAGAATGAGGTCCCTGGTGAACGGCTACCTTTAAAGGAAATCTACCATCAAAATCAAGAAATATAAACCAGGGACACTTACTCATAGATCATGGCACTTATATTTGTTTTCCATGGCATCCTTACCTCTCAAATAATCTTTTAAAATTACGCTAATGAGCCTTAAGGGCTACTGGGGTGGTTCCCAGAGCTGCAGATTCACAGGCTGTTACACTGCGCAGGAGCACTTTTCCTTCTGAAACATTACATCTGCTGAGGGAGCAGAGGGGCCAGGTGAGACAGTCTAATAGACAAACTGCTGTAAATCGGAAGCACAGAGGGGCTTTGGGTACCTGACATAATTAGTTCCTGGTAATGTAGCAAAGTTCCATTTATTTCTGTACAGCTTAGCAGCTATACAGCATATTTGAACGAAAACCATAATGTGTCTGTATGGTCACCTTGAATTGTGGCTCTAACTTTACCTTGGGTAAGATCGGCAGTTTTATGCTGCTGTTCACGCACCAGTTTCATTAATTGCAAATTATGTTCACTGACCACTTTGTGATCCACCATAGGAAAAGGATAATCTTGACCTAAAAGTTGCAAATTTATAGGGAAAAAAACTCCAAAAGATCAGTGTTTGCTAGCGTAAATTATGAGACTTTATACCTCACTGTCAAAATACATAGATCATGAATCCATTCACCCTGAAACTGGAGTCATTGCTTTGCTATGATCAATTCACACGTCTGTATTATTGAAAATATTGGTGTGACATTGGTGAGAAGACAACTCTACACGGAAAACATTACCAAGGTACCATATGAGCTATAAAGACTGCTCCTAACACAAATAAAATGTCTCAAACTGCTAGCAACTGCCCAAAAAATAAAATGTGTGCTGTGGATATAAAGTAGGAATGTGGCCCACAGATCACTGTTCTTAGAAAGTTTTTATCTACTGGTAAAATTACTGGTGCCCAAACTGCCCATTAGTTAAAGGGAACCTGTCATCAGGTTTTGTCAATTTAAAAGGAAACTTTAAGGAGAAATTGACATAAACCATTAACATTATATTGTCAATCATCTTCACACACTCTAGATGGTATTTCTTTCATGGTTCAACATGTTGACATTATCCAGAAAATCTTCTTGGAAGAGAGATGTAGCTTGGTTGTAAAAAGTCATGGAGGTGGAGAGTTTAGCACAGAAGTCAAGCTCTCTCCACCTAAGAATGTCCCCATTTTTGGAATGGATGATCCTGCATCCAAGAACAAAATAATTGGCTCTCCTGAAGTCTGGTGAATGACGTCAATCACAGAAGAGGGGGCTTTCTTAGAAAAGGTGGGGGGGGGGGGGGGAGCTTGACTTCAGAGCTAAACTCTCTGCTCCCCCGGCTTTCTAAAAACAATTTACATGTCAATTCAATGTTGACTTTCTGGCTGATGCCACCACGATGGGTCATGAAAGAAATACCCACAAGAAGGTATTCAGATGCTTGACAACATACTGGTAATGGTTTAATAAGGCAATTTCTGACAGGTCCCCTATAACCTACAGAAAGTTTACTTTAGAAATCCACCTAAAAAAGAAGTCTACCTAGCTACTTGCTAGGAAAGACCACTGAGTAATATTGGTATCTTCATAATGTCATAAGGTCACACAGGTAAAGCTTCTCTGGACAATCTCCTCTACTCCCTCCCTTCTTCTGTAGTCGGAGCATCACTGCCGAAATCCGAAGCTTGCGCAGTTTGCCTCTGGTTTCTGACAGGTGCAGTCAGCAGTGGAGGCTACATTGTGGCTCCACTGTCTCACTGCACATGTGCATCTCCTTTGGAGATTGCATACCCTCTTAGTAGTCTGTCACACACAGGTGACGTCAATGCAGCAACATCCTGGATTCACACTGGTGATGCAACTATGTAGCGCTTGTGTAGTGGTTTATTCGCAGCTGTTGAAAAGGCTAACTGGTAATAAACTAGACTACAGCTAAGGTTTCATGTTAAAATACTATACACTTAGGTTTTTCCATCCAATGTTCAAACACAGATAGATATGTAGAATAGGTACAAAGCAACAATAAAACACAGCACTCCCTTCCACCGTCTCCTTTTATACTTTGAATCTATATGGTTTTACATTGCAACAACACAAAGAAAAAAAAAAAAATTATCTCAAATTTTTTGAGGTCAGTCAGTTTCCCATTCTGTAACAGAGCACTAAACTTCATTAAGCCCCATCATTCATTCACTATGAGAGCATTAGAAATATCCTAGTGTTTTGTTTGGCTAAAACAGCACTACCACAGACATGGATGCATGCTGGCCTTACTGCTCCGTCAGATATAAGCGATAGGGCTCTAATTTTAAGTAATCGGTCGGGTCCTGGTGGCCAGAATCCAACCAAGCACATTGTTATCTCCTATGCCGTGGAAAATAATGAAACTTGGGTGACCTTAAGTGTCCTGGAAGTGTTGTTCCTTTACACATTAAACCCAATTCTTATATAAGCCTTACCTCATTTACAGCTATTTTATCAACTATGGCACAGGGTAAGCCAAGCTTCAAGACATTCATACTTCCCTTTTGTTGGAGATGTTAAACCTCCATGTGCAGTTTAATTTACCAATTATGCATTTTGCTTGCTTCTGAATATCTTCTGGTGCAGTCCATGGGTCATAAATGTATTTCGCAGGAAAGTCCTTTAAAACGGGCAAGTATTTTCTGTGGGGAAAAATCTCCATTAGACACACTGTAATGAAAATATTTAAAAGGGAAAATGTCATGAGGAATTTGTCCCAGAAACCACCACTGCTGTGAAATGATGCCCTTCTATATTCTAGAATATTCAGCATTGTGCAGAAAAACAATGCTCAACACTATAAGGAATCATTGCACTAAATCATGGGCTGTGAGGTGTGACCGACTCTGATCAGAGCATATACATACATATTTTTCAATTGGTAAAAAAAAAAAAAAAAAAAAAAAAGACCTGCGTGAAGAGAATTTACCATGTAAGACGTATATACGGCCTATATACATCCCTCATAGAGGACAATGGGCGCACAGCCCCCTACGGGGGCAGTACGGTGCTGCACCGTACCCCGTGAAAAGATAGGACATGTCCTATTTTTCTCAGCATACAACGCCATGCGCCATATTCCTCTATGGAGAGGGACGGGGTGAGCAGCTCTTCCGCTCCCCGTGTCGCCGGGTGCCCGGCATCCCGGCAGTGTGAATTCGACCTTAAAATGTAGCCATGTTGTTCCTTAGAAACAAGATCAATGTCCTTGGATAGGACCACCATTGCTGGAGCGATTACTCAAAGAAACTTTGATTTTGCATATGAAATGGCAAAGAGTTACTGCATGTCCCACGGCCCTGTACAGTGTTTAGTACACCTTTAGTGCTGCCACAGAAACCAATACCTGGAACTGAGTCAGGAGACTCTAATCCAGAGCTGCAGCTTCAACAATTTGGACGCAGCTCCAGCTCAATGCATCTGCATCTACTACCAGGCTGGTGCTGTTTTCCTGAGGACACCACTCCAGTACCAGAATCCAGATCCTCTGTTTGACCGTTTTGGCCTGTTTTTCAATAAAGAACTGTGAGTTGATTTGCACAACGTTGCCTCTGTCTGATCACTGGATACGGCTGTACCACCACCACGGGCTTCCCCATCCATTACCCAGGGACCTATCTTACAGACAACACTGGGGTTGCCCCAGGGAGAACCAGTACATCAGCCTCTCCCTCCATATTTCTTGCACACACCACCTGCTGACATTCCCCCAGGCTGTAGGTCAGCCCCCCGCTCCCTATAACAAGCACCATGACATCAGTGTGCCCAAGGCTTCACTAGCCAGCCACTCCGGTATTCTGGGCCTTGGCTGCCTCCGGGCCCCAAGAAAAGGCTAGACTCCGGTGGGGGATGTTGCATATACATATGGCAGATGAATTAAATTTAATGTCAATGTATAGATGGGAATACTGCCAAAATATTTAGCAAAATGACCACACGACTAGATGAAGCAGCGCCCAACCCCTGTGACTAGATAAGATTATTGTAACAAAGTTTTGTCAGAGGCAGCACTGTTGCTGCACATACTGTGGCTAGTAACGGGTGGAAAAACACCTGACACATTCCCTTTAAATTTATGGATTTCTGTCTAGGGGTACTGACAATGTAAATATTTATTGAAAAGATGTTAGAATGGAGGTTGTATCTGCAAACATAGCATTAGCTCAGGCGCTGTGTGTGGGTGCTATTTGAACAGTAGAGACTCTGGTTCAGGGTGTTTTATTGGACACAACTCTGAGAATGGACTTTACACTCAAAGTGAAAGTAAGGGATCATCAAATCCTCATTTCTTAAAATGTATATACACTAATAAATAGGAAAAAAAAAAACATATGGTGATGCTGTAATGGAAAAAATTAATCGAACTGTCTGCAACACAGCTATTTTTACCATTTCCACAACTATAAAAATGTGATTATTATTTGATAATTTCATTATAATGCCATAACCAAATAGGGTATCCAGCATGGCAAAGCAATCAATAGTCCCCCTCTAAGGAGAAGTCCCTGGTCCTTAGCCCTGGTGATGCATTATAAAATTTGTATAGTTTGGATTTCACATTTATGATGAAATATGATGACAGAATAGGAGATTATATTATCCATCATATAATTTGCACTATTATTTGCACTATTTATATGTAAGGATTTATAACATAAAATAGTGGGAAGCCCTTTATTTCTTTTCAGCTTTTGGATTCTTTTCAAAGCTATAGATCTTGAGCTTTAATATTATGTTTCAAATTGCGCTTACCGTATGTAATTGCCATCTGGGTCAGTTCGTTTTCCAAAGCGAACCGGACAAAATATACGAGTGTAATGATGGAAAAAAGCACTTGCTGAAAGCCACATCCAATTCCCTGCATTAATGCTGTAATCTGCATCTAACAGCAGTTCCTCAAAGACCTAGAAAAAAAAAGGTACAATTTCAGGTCACCAAGTGCACAGCAGACCAATTAACTGAATAAGCATATGAATAATACCGCCTAACAAAGCATCAGTTTTATTCACATTGTAAAGATGACCTCATTACATATTGTGCAAATATCAATGCAAATGAATGCAGAAAAAAAAATTAAGATATAAATAAAGCTCAAGACAGATGAATGTACCCTAAAACACTACTTCTTATAAAATATATATATACACTTCTTGTTTTTAGAAATCTGGAGCAAACAAGCAGACACGTAATAAAACTAAACTTGTGTAATATATCATTTCATTACTCTATTGATCTATCAACATGTATATCTATATCATGAGTAAATCCTCCTAATCCAGTAATAAAACATTGTAAAAAAAACTTGAGTCTTGCTTTTTCCCCCACAGCAATTATTGCGCCTGACTGGGGGCACCAATTTGAGACTTGAACCACCCATGGAATGCTTGTTTACAGGAATTCTCCATCTCCACAAAAGTGGGGGAGACTAGGCAGCCCCATGCTGCCACATCCCCTCCTGTTAATACCCCTTTGCCCCTGAAAACCCCTTCTCACACTGCAGTTGCAACAATAATAATAGATTCCTTCGACAAAAACGGGGCCGCTTGGCGGGTTAAATTGATTCTTGGTGCAAATGCTCTGGCTCACTCTAAACTGCCAACATGTTGCACTGTTTACAATTTCCTTGCACCCCCTGTCCCTTTCCTTCTCTAAACATTACCCCTCCCAACGCTGAACTCAACTCCCCATCCCCCTAGCTATTGCTTTATGCCTGCAGTCATGGTTCACATCCCTTATATTTCATTCCCTTCTTTAATGTTGATTTTTCTGTTGGTCTACAGTACTAGTGGTTTTATGGCCCACTGTCCTGGAGGATGAGCACGGTAAAGGGATAAAAGTTGGAAAGTAAGGGTAGAAAACGTGTGAATCTTGAATTGAGTATTTCTGGAGGCATGTTTAGTAGTCAACAAAAATATTTTGCCCATTTTAGAGGTGGTACATTGTTGACATGATAAAGGAAGGTTGATCATGTTGATCACTAGTTATAGAGCTTTGAAATACCACTTGGGAGAAGTAGTTACATGAGGGCAAGTCTATATGACAAACAGACTCCAAATGCCCCATAACCAGACTTGAGGATCATAAGCAGCTACAATTTCAGTGGCCACCATGCAGACACAGATGGAAGTTTTAGTACAAAACTTCTGTTCACATATTATATTCTTTTGCTCGAATTTGCTACATATTTTATATTGCCAAAAACAGTGCTGCACTGGAGTTCAATAAATCAGTGACTTTATCACAATACCTTCATTCCTTCTTCCCAGCTGATCCACAGGTCTCCTCGGGTAAGGAAACAGGCCACAGCATGTCTGGCCAAGTGATGGATCCAACCTTCTTCCCGCAGTTGAGTCATTATTGCATCAATCCAAGGAAAACCAGTCTGTGCCTAAATGTAAATGTAATATTAAAAAAATCATGGCTACTTTCTTTCACAGCAGAAATATCACATATGCCAATGTGGGGTCTCAAGTATTACAGCTCACTTTATTTACATCAATGTACCTTCAGATACAACCAATAAACATTTAATACACTTTAGTCAATTATTGTCCCATGTATAAACTCTTGTGACCATCTGATAACACCTGCTCTTATTTTATCTGATCTCGACTTGGCCATTTTGCAGCTTCCAGACACGGCCCATATTTTCAAATCTGACATGTGTCACTATAGGTACTTATAACTTTGGACACATTGTACTTCATGTTAGTTTGGGTGATCCGTTTTGTGTTATGAAAAACCGGATATTTGACATGTTTTTTTTATGTGTGCCCTTACATTTACACATACTAAGTCGATAAAATACCAAAATGCTCCACAAAGTTTGAAACCCAAATTTTTCGCTGAGTATAACAATATACAATGTGGTGGTAAACTGTTGTATGGGCATTGAAGAGAAGGAGTGCCATTCAGAGCAGATTTGTATTGTCACTTTTTAAAGGCATCAGAGGTAAACAGCGCAGGATGGAGGGAGGGGTGGGAGTCTGATCCACATCAGAAGCCCCTTACAAGATGTGGTCATGCATGCAACCTCGTTTGGGAACCGGTGCAGGACGAAATGGTACGGCATGAGTCGCCCTCGCTTGTGCCGTATGGTTACGTCAAGTGTCGGGAAGGGGTTAATGCAGCTACAGAAATCAATGTCAGCATCACATTAAGTTCTCTTAGTAGGAGCATATAGAGGACTGAGGTAAACTATATGGGGCCCAAATGGTCAAATTAACATTCACCCCCCCATTAAAGTCTGTTGATGGTTAAGTACCTTTTCACTGAAGCCATTTTGGCTTACGGACAGATTGGTTCTCTCTTACTGGCTTCAGTGAGGTCTTACTGAATCATCTTTTCAGTTTTTTTCACTGATCCAATATTGTCAGTTAAAACACAAAAAGAACATGTTTTAAATTTACCACTGATCAGTTAAAAAAAAAGCTGAAGTGTGAAAAAGATAGTATTTTTGATTAATCATTAAATTCATTAGAAGCACTTAAATTATTTGTCATTTATTTATGCAAATAATTGTCAGAGGCTACTGGCAGGAGCAAAGGCTACTCCACGCCCCAGTAGACTGTGTGGATTCCATCTACCAGCTTGCCTTCATCACGGACCTTCCAGCTGTTGTGCACCCTCGATTGCTGAAGCTACCGCGCATGTGCAGATCGAGAACTTTGCAGACAAGGGTATGCAGCTGCTGGAACGAGCACTATTAAGAGGTGTTAAAGATATCACACTGGACTCAGACGCCATCTTACATATTGTCGGACATTTTAAAGATTCAGCATTCATTTCACATAACTTTGTGTAGTGATAACTAAGTTTGGGTGTTTCCCTCAGCAAACAAAGACTTAGTGCTCACTAGCACCACCTAGTGGAAGGTATCCAGGTGGACATCTGGACATTTGGTTTATGTGAAGTTTCAGTATTTGCATGTAGCCAATAGTATTAGACTCCTTTGTGTGCTTACATCCAATAGTGTTACATTTCCTGGGTGAGAACACCCAATTATAGTTGCTGCTTTCCTAATTACACGCCTTATGTAAAGTGCCTTATGGTTTTCTATAAATGTTCGTCCCTCAATAAACTTATCAGTCTTGTTGCTAACTTCCTGCAAGGACAGGTCTTGTCTTTTCATTCAAGTTAGTCAATTCCAGCGCTGGACACAGACTCATTTAATTTGAAAGTCACCTTACAATGATTAGGGGTTTGAGCCCCAGATATAAATCTATAAGAGAGGCGCTGCTGAATACGCAGTGGAGTAGCCTTTTCTATAGCTACTGAAGAGGCTACTCTACAC
This sequence comes from Engystomops pustulosus, assembly GCF_040894005.1. Lineage (NCBI taxonomy): Eukaryota > Metazoa > Chordata > Amphibia > Anura > Leptodactylidae > Engystomops > Engystomops pustulosus. The sequence goes on along the minus strand of NW_027285678.1, from coordinate 16,297 downwards.
CCCAGTCCTTTAAGTCTGGACATAATGGAGAGTTCATTAGTCAAGGTTTAGTTTATAAAAAGCTAACATAATGACAAATGGTTAGTGTATTACACCATGACTATCGATAGGCATAACAAAGTACTGTATCTGAAATGCAACTTTTTTTACCTTTGTCCACTTATTAAGTTTATCCTCGTCCTTGTACCAGTCTATCTGAAGACATATGGGGTTTCCTGCCATCTTTGTGAAGTTTGGAGTGTAAGAGGCTACAGTATAGAAAAATTCCCTCCAAAGCAATTGTCCTTGTAGAGATACTGGTGGAAGAGAATGATTTTTTGCCTGGAATACAGTATATAAAGTGAAGCTTTATATAACAGACTTTATGTATTAGTTGCGAACACAAAACAACCCACAAAAACACAAAACACTATATGGTATGGTGAGCAGTTACCGTATGTCTTTTTAATTAAAAACATATAAGACGCCTAGAGATTAGAAAGCTTCAGCACAATCAACCATTGCTTGTCCAGGATCTTTTTAAAAAAATATATATATATAAAACTGGCATTTCTTTTTATTGTATTGTTTATTGTCACCCTTCCTACTCCCGCCCCTCTGCTTGCCCAGGGTCCGGTCTAGCCGTGCCGTGGGAATGAAGCCTAAGGCTAGGTTAACATCTGCTTTAAAGGCTCAAATTTTCATCCAATAAAATCTAAAATATAACAGAAACTCCTATTATAGTCATGGAAGATAAAAAAAACTCACTTTTTATGCAAAACAATTCTAATTTCCATTATTAGGGATCAGCTAGAATGCCTTATCAGGTCTAGTAACAGTACTCACCTGAGCATATATAGTTGAAAGCTTCTGGAAGAAAACCCTGACTGAAAGGCACCCAACACTAAAGTAAGGGCTCAGGCCAGTAGTGCTTGGAAGTAGAGAGTTTGGGATGGTTTGTGGTTTTTTGAACTGTGAAACCCAACCCTGAAAAACAATAGAGTATAGTTGCAATAATTTAAAGAAATAATGCTTAGGGTTAACATAATACACGTGAACTTCCACTGCGTCAACTGACTGTATATAAAGAGGTTTCAGTTACCGTAATAAAAAATAGGTTTATTTCAACATACAAATTGGACCCAGTTTGCATCTCCGTTACGTTAACCGTTTTATTTTCTCCAGTTATTGTGAGCCAAAAAAAGAAGTGGGCAAACACATAGAACAACTTTCATATTAACGTAACTCTCTATAGTCTCTGCACCTGGGTTTGGCTTACAAGAGATGAAAAAAAGAATATATAAGGCCTTCCTTTTAAAAGGCCCTTTAGATAACAACACTTTATTTTTAAATTCTCATGGAAGCAAACAAACAAATTAGATCTAGATTTTTTTAATGTTAAAAGTTGACCTGTTTTTCTAAATGTTGTTCAAGCCTCCTTAGACCCTGTGATTCGCCACCGATCCAGTTTGTGGATTTACTCCTAGGTACGTCAAGGTCTTCTGGAAGAGGTACTCTGTGTTCCTCAGTAACAAAGGCATCTGCTGGAGTTGTGCATTTCCTAAAATCAAATAAAAAATTAAAGTTAATCATTTAAAATCTCATAACCATAAGGTTGACGAAACTAAAGTGTACTTTTCAGCAACTATAAAACTATATTATGGTAATCACAGTACATAACAGGTTACAATATGTCATTCATAGCCGAATCAGGCACTAAACTCCTGAATTCAAGGTATCAATATCCCATGTGTATTTTTCCCAAGAGATTTACCAAGATCAATTGGGATCAATAATAACTTTAACTAAAAGCTCTTTCACACAGCGTTTTTTTTTCACATCAGTAAATTTCCACTGAAGCCATTTTGGCTTATGGACACATACAGATTGTTTTTTCTCTTCCCGGCTTCAGTGATTTTGCATTGATGCCTTACTGACCCATTCTTTTCAATGGGCTTTTTGTTCACTGATCCAATGTCATTAGTGAATAAAACAGGGACAGGCTCTAAATTCAGTTTTTTTCCACTGATCAGTGGTCAGCATAAAAAGAAGTGGAAAAAGGCCAATTAAAAAGAATGGGTTCAGTGAAAAAAAATCTGTATGTGTCCAAGCGAAATGGCTTCAGTGAAAAAATAAATAAAAAAAAAAAAAAAAAGCGGACGTGAAAGAGCCCTAACTCTACAAATATTATGTAAGTTTCCCATCAAAAAAAAAAAAAAGTGATTCACGCTATCATAGTTATTTATCATGTCTAATTAACGGATGATAGATACTACTACACTCACCAATGTGTATTTCAGCAATTACGAGTCATCTTCAACGGGGTTGAAATTATTTTGTGTGTTAGGCTTGTTTGCCGGATTATATGCACAAATATCTAGCTCTGTTTTAGGTTTATGTATTGACTATGTGGTTTTTTATCCATGTATTTTTATTACAGGCGGTCCCCTACTTAAGAACACTCGACTTACATACGACCCCTAGTTACAAACGCACCTCTGGATATTGGTAATTTATTGTACTTTAGTCCTAGGCTACAATAATCAGCTGTAAGAGTTATCACCGGTGTCTGTAATGAAGCTTTAGTGTTATTCCTGATTCTAATGACAACCCAACATTTTTAAAATCCAATTGTCACAGAGACCAAAAATGTTCTGGCTGGGATTACAATGATAAAATATACAGTTCCGACTTGCATACAAATTCAACTTAAGAACAAACCTACAGTCCCCATCTTGTATGTAATCCGGGGACTGCCTGTATTAATAAGACTGTATTTGATTGCTATGGAAGAATCATTCTTCATAACATGCTGAAAAATGGGGCCGGAGTTTAGCTCTGGTTTATTGAACTCCATGTTTGATATTGCTTGACTAGAAATGGAAGTGCGACGGTTCATTAAGTTGGCGTTTTCTGTAAACTATAGTATTTTTAAATTTACAATTTATATGTTTCTAGCTGTACATCCCGGGATAGGAAAGAACTGCTTTTAGCTATAACAAAATAGAATGGGTTGACAAAAAAAATATTTTATATGCATCTAACTCTCTCTGATCATCTCCTTCAGTGACTTTCTGACTGTCACCTTGTCTGGGGAGATTTATCAGAAGTGTCTGAGAGCAGAACTCTACTTGACCATGGCAACCAATTAGAGCTCAAGTTTCATTTTCCCACAGCCATTTATAACAGCTGATCTTTGATTGGTTGCCATGGGCAGCTGGAACAGTTTTACCTCAGACATTTATGATAAATCTCCCCCTATCTCTATATCCCTATCCATGTATCCCCACACATAAGCGTCTTATACTCATTGCCAATAGTAACCAATCACAGCTCAGAGCTCGTATTTATGACCTATGGCAGCATAGCAGCCAATCATGGTTCAGCTTATAGCAGACAATGGCTTCTGTATATGGTGGTTAATAACTTTATTTTGGAAAGGATGGGGTGAGAATTCCAGTTCAAAACTCAGTCTATGACGTTCCCTGAATCATAGAGAGCGGCTGTGCAAAATTTGGCAATTGTAAAACTCGATTGTCAGCTAAAGGAATCTGCACTTACACTCAGCTTTAAAGATTAGAAATTCAGGGAGACCCTCCAGTGCCCATGCGCTGCCGCTTTTTAGGTGTCAAAAACAGGCAGCTGTCTGCTGTATAATACAGTATATTAAACTATTTACTTTAAAAGAGGGCTCAGCTCATGAGGAACATCCTTTACATTTATCAATTAATTTACATTATCTTTCATGCAACCTGTTCCTGACCAGCCAAGTTAAAGCAAACATTAGCAACACCAACAGTTTTTGGGCTTTTCCACCCTGCGCACCACTTTGGGCATGTTGGGGGGGACAGGAATGACCCAGCTTCCCGCATTTACTACAGCTGGAGGAGAGGCTGGAGCCTGTTAATAGATTTTGAAATTATAAGAATGAGGTTTATAATACCAGTCTGAATAAATTCCCCCTTTTCTTTTTAAGTACTTACATGAAATGTTCTTCTGTTATTTCTCGAGAAGGTGGCTCAGGATCACCAAGACGAGACAGTATATGAAGAAATCTTTTGTATGTCAGAGGTGCTCTTCCACCATTCTCTGTGATGATTCTAGTTGGAAAATATAAATAGCATGTCACACAGAGTTCTGGCAGAGGTAATATATATGTGAAAAATCCCAAAATTAATCCCTGTGTAGATGAAATACAGGAGTCTGTAAATTCAAGGTCTATGGCCAGGCCCCAATGACCAAACTTTGAACTGGGAGCCACATTTGCGAGTCCATATGGTTCACAAATGTGGAGTTAGCAGCTGTGAAAACTATTAGGTACTAGCGGGTTGATAACATGATATATTTGTTATAAGCTGTAACAGTAAAAAGTACCATGGAGGACGAAAAGGCAAACCACTAGGTCATTACATATATATTGAGTAATATTCATTTATTATTGTGGGTAAATACCACCTGTTAAACTTGGTCTGTGCCATTAGGGCAGAATTTGATATATTTTAATCTACAGGCTGTATTACATAACTCTTACACAACAGACATAAAACTAAAGATTGAGCAGTATTTAGGATGACTTATAACCCACTCATTCAGTACATAGGGAGGCATAGGGACATAGCACAAATTCCTTACACCACTGGAACCATGAGTTCATAACTAACCAAGTGCAACATTTGCATGAAGTCTGAATGTTCTTATTTCAGTTTTGGGTTTTCCCATATAGGCAGTGAACAGTCAGTTCTTGAAGTGGATATGTTGGAAACAAGAACAAAACGGACAAACATAAGGATCTGAACAATCCGACACGGGAAATATAGTTACAAATAAACAACTGGATCAGAGCCTGGCAGCTTCTAGATGGATAGTGTGCCCTGTCACATTGAAAAGAAATAGGAACAAAGCCAGGAATTTAAGATATTGATTTCCCAAATACAATAGCTACGGTATCTATACGATTAAGCCTCTGTGGGATAAGTTGGAATGAAGAGGTGAGGCTATATTCAGAAATCTCCAGGATTAAAGCTCCCCCCAATCATTAAAAGATTTAGAATCATTTCTTACTGTAAATATAAACGAATATATAACTTTGTTATCAAAAAAGTTTTTTTTTTTCAGTAAGTTGCCAGTAATGATCATATTTATGTATTTGGCTAGATACATATAAGGTATATAAAGTCTTTGATCATCGAAAAAAGCTATGTATTTAATACATAGTTCCAGTTTTCGGCCTATTATGTGCTTTTGCTATTTGCTAGTGCTGCTCCAAGGGGATTACTTACTACATAGGAAAAAGACAATAACATTGTGATTAGGCTGTACAACAGAGAAATACACAAGTGTCACGTGAATTTAAGCAAAAAGCTACCAAACAGCCAACATCTCTGACCTGGTTTCTCACTTACAATATCTTGGGAATAGAAAAAGCAAGCAAAACTGTTTATAGTATCGGAAACATGTAAAATCAATTATTATAATATTGTTTTTTTTTTTTACTTTTGATGACACTGCATCATGGTAAGTCAGTCTGTAGCTAGCATCTTGGGACCAGATACTGCACAACTTCAGAGGTCTTGTAGAATTCATGCATCATGGATTACAGCTGTTTTGGCAACACACAGGATCTACACAATAGTAGGCAGGTTGTTTTAATATCATATTATACTGACCAATATACATAGTTGTGGGAAAAACAGATATTAAAACAATTATGTTTTTAGGACATGCACCAAACATACTGCAGAATGCTATATATACACACATTTCTTGTACTACCGTCATTGTCATGACAACCTTTACTGGAAACAATGCATGTTTGTGTAGGATTTGTGTCCATTTTTATAAAGACTTTTTTATTCATTTAAAAAAATAAATGTTTTTAGCTCAAAAGGGGAGATATGTTATTGTTGATACAGCATTACCAAGCTGTGAGGACAAACCATATTTAGAATGTACACTCACCGGCCACTTTATTAGGTACACCATGCTAGTAACGGGTTGGACCTCCTTTTACCTTCAGAACTGCCTCAATTCTTCGTGGCATAGATTCAACAAGGTGCTGGAAGCATTCCTCAGAGATTTTGGTCCATATTGACATGATGGCATCACACAGTTGCTGCAGATTTGTCGGCTGCACATCCATGATGCGAATCTCCCGTTCCACCACATCCCAAAGATGCTCTATTGGATTGAGATCTGGTGCCTGTGGAGGCCGTTTGAGTACAGTGAACTCATTGTCATGTTCAAGAAACCAGTCTGAGATGATTCCAGCTTTATGACATGGTGCATTATCCTGCTGAAAGTAGCCATCAGATGTTGGGTACATTGTGGTCATAAAGGGATGGACATGGTCAGCAACAATACTCAGGTGGGCTGTGGCGTTGCAACGATGCTCAATTGGTACCAAGGGGCCCAAAGAGTGCCAAGAAAATATTCCCCACACCATGACACCACCACCACCAGCCAGAACCGTTGATAAAAGGCAGGATGGATCCATGCTTTCATGTTGTTGACGCCAAATTCTGACCCTACCATCCGAACGTCGTAGCAGAAATCGAGACTCATCAGACCAGGCAACGTTTTTCCAATCTTCTACTGTCCAATTTCGATGAGCTTGTGCAAATTGTAGCCTCAGTTTCCTGTTCTTAGCTGAAAGGAGTGGCACCCGGTGTGGTCTTCTGCTGCTATAGCCCATCTGCCTCAAAGTTCCACGTACTGTGCGTTCAGAGATGCTCTTCTGCCTACCTTGGTTGTAACGGGTGGCGATTTGAGTCACTGTTGCCTTTCTATCAGCTCGAACCAGTCTGCCCATTCTCCTTTGACCTCTGGCATCAACAAGGCATTTCCGCCCACAGAACTGCCGCTCACTGGATGTTTTTTCTTTTTCGGACCATTCTCTGCAAACCCTAGAGATGGTTGTTCGTGAAAATCCCAGTAGATCAGCAGTTTCTGAAATACTCAGACCAGCCCTTCTGGCACCAACAACTATGCCACGTTCAAAGGCACTCAAATCACCTTTGTTCCCCATACTGATGCTCGGTTTGAACTGCAGGAGATTGTCTTGACCATGTCTACATGCCTAAATGCACTGAGTTGCCGCCATGTGATTGGATGATTAGAAATTAAGTGTTAACCAGCAGTTGGACAGGTGTACCTAATAAAGTGGCCGGTGAGTGTATATCTTACCAGAAGATTAGACTTTTTAAGGGAAGTGGTTGACTTTCTTAAACTATTCCCATTACAACAAGGAATTTGGTTAGACATGGGGATCCTATGTGCTAGGTAGGATTTTATCACAGAAATTCCTTATGTAAGGATGTAAGGATATTGTGACACACTAGGCTGGTCTGTTGTAAAATGTAAACATATTTCCAATGAGCAACTAATCTTGACAAAAAAATAAAAAATAAAAAACACTATCAAACACATAATTATATTATATATATTATTGTACATACCTTCTGATGTCATACAGGGTATGAGAAACCAGGGATAAAAACTGAAAACCCAGCTCCTGACCCATTGCTGTTATGTTCTCATCCATGTCTCTATAATATGGCTCAATTTCATGGTCGACAGTGACCTGTGTAATATTCCACTTCTGCACATAGTCCCGCAACACTTGCTTATAGTCTCCTTTGATGACAAAAAGGCAAGAGTTTAACTTCTGAAGATTGCAATGAAGATCTTCAATAGATTGCAATAAGAAATTCCAGCGATTCGATCCAACGTTTGTGTTAGAGGTGATGAAGTTTTTATCCAATATGTACAATGGGAAGATAGCATCAGAAGACTCTAGTGCTGCCAGCAGTGTGGGGTTGTCATGAAGTCGCAGTCCCTTCCGAAAGATATGAATTGTCCGGTGAGGCATGGTGAAGGTCTATGTAATGAGGAGATATGCGTAAGGATATACATAATCAAACTTACAAAAACATGTTCTAATTCTATATTGAAAAAACATGATATCTTATGACTATTTATATGTAAAATATAGTTTGTATTCATATTTTTTATGCATACTTACGGAATATTTTTTAAATATTGTACATACAAATTGTGTTGCTGTAACCCATTAAAGGTGTTTAACCAGACGAAGAGACCCAGAGAAATCTCAAAGGTTTGCAATTGTTACTAACCTTTTAATACGCCAATAAAAGGCCTCTCAATCTAATATACGCAGCTTTTTTTATATTAACTTTCATATTAGTCATGTTTATGAACAGTATGTATCACGTGCATTTGTTTGCCAAGGAGCGAGCTAATGTAAGGCACTGGCTGTAGCTAGATAATGTGTTCTGTACTTATTTATTGATAAGCAGTTAGGACCTTGAAATGTCGCTCCTACAGGTGAGCAAGGGTCATTGTGGTTACCTGGCTCCTCAGATTTCTCTACATGAAGAGTTACATGTTCTAAGTATCATTCAGTTTGATAAGGTTGAGGAAGGAGGGGGGGGGGGTCTAGCTCATGAAAACAAGCCATTGTCCATCTACTTATTCTCTTCTAGAAACATTTCTAAAACCTCTGCAATATTAGATGTAACGTAACAGACCATGATTTTTTCTATATTTCTCCTGAACAGCTTGGATCTGTAAACTTTGATAATAAGCATTAGGATTGCTCCATTATATGCTAGCGAAGTAACGTCTGCACCTCAGCTGAATTCCATTCTATTATATAATAAATGGCACTCAGCTTAAGTGCCATTTAAAATATATGTGTATATATTATATGGAATGAGAATTTAATAGACGCTATTGCACAAACCACTGAGTACAGTACATTTTACTATACCAAGGATTGGCCTTGCTCATCTGCTGCTTTCCTGTCTGCAAAGGAGTGAAGCAACATTGCTTTTGGGCATAGCTGCAACTAGATACTGATCACCTAGATATTTCCTTTAAGTAGCGCTATTTTAGAGTGGTATATTTTAAAACTCTATAGTCTATTGAGCTACATGTAAGTTCAATGTTTAGCACGTGTGTTAAAGATATTACACTGGACTCAGACGCCATTTTACATATTGTCGGACATTTATGCATGTTTATCAATCCTAACCGAGAAAATCGTAGAATGTACTAAACTGATTCAAATGAAACACACCCATGACACAACTCGGTTGACAAAGACAGCAAAAATGTATAGCTCGATAGCACTAGGACTGCAAATGACCAAAACTGTTTCGTAGGTGGACGATACCAAAAATGTGCGATTTTACAACAGGCCTTAGAGCATACTACCGATGAACAGTACTGGAAATTTTTAAAAGGACATCATTTTCTTATATATTATTAGGCAAAATGGTCAATATACTTGGCGCCTTGCATTCTGCTACAGATTTCTTCAGGGAAGCCGTCTGCACGTCAGACACCCTTGTCCCCTTCTTACACTGCCCTAAACTGAGACAAAAGAGGGAGGAATGTCTATCATTGGCATACAGGGAAGCAGCAGATGAGCACGTCCAATCCTCAGTGTAGTGAAATGTACCATACTCAGTGGTTCATGCAATAGCGTCTATTGAATTCTCATTCCAGGGAAATAACTATCATTCAATCTAATTCAACAACTGGCCAAATGTTTCTGTCCAGCAGGACTTCTCTCTATGCTTCTATTTAAGTCTAAAAGTGATATTTTGACTAAGCTTCTAAACCGTCCAGCATCCAACTGGACAGTCCTGGATTTTGGTCGGGAGGGGAGCTGGCTGGAGGTATGTCCAGGGACATCAACTCTGCTGGTATCCTCCGGAAACCGAGTTAATCCGACGAGTATCTATCTTTATTATTTCATTAAGCAGCAACAAGAAGAGAAGGTGGTGAGGGGCCACAATATGATAGGGGCTGATGGGGAAGAGGAGGGACAATAAGATGAGGAGCTTCTAGGGGGGCACTATAAGAGGAGGGGCTACAATATGAGAAGAAAAAGTGGTCCACAAATGTCAGGTCCTGCTTTGTAGAAGGCAACTGTGCCACCGATGCGGACTTCTATTTTGCTGCAGGTGGTGGTGAGGCACGCGCCAATAGCACTTAAACTGAGTGCACCAGGTTTTTTCTGGTGCACTCAGTGTAATGGGCGTGTGCTACAATTATGTCGGAATTGCAAACATAAATGTGGCGTCCAGTGTGAATCTGCACCAGAACCCTCAGATTTATGTGTCGCAGCATGCACAAAACTCGAGTCAAACTGGTGCAAACACTAAACTTGCACTACACATATGGCCCAGTCAGTTTTATAAATCTGGGCCTTTGTCTTAAACTTTCAACTCCAGGGAAAAATATCTAATAATACTGCAACTAACTGATATAATTATATTCTGTATGGCAAGACTCTATTTGAATCAGAAGTATATAGAAGTGCAAGTTGAGCCCACAGAAATGTATGGGTGTCGCATTTGTAATATAGAACTTATTGATCTCACACAACCTGCAGCTACTCTATCACAATGCTCAGCTAGCACTTTAATGTGCTTGCATTGTATGTACAATATCATGCGATGCCCTATACAGATTTCTATTGGCTAATGGAGAATGCGTAGATACGCTTGTTTTGTGTCCTCTTCAATCCTGTTTTTGCAGTCTTACTACAGTTGTAGCAGAACTAGATCTGTCATATCGGGTTCTCTATAGGAAGATTCTGCATTAGCCTGAGGACAAATAGAGACAGCAGTGAAAGATGATCAGACCAAAGGCAACACCTTTCCCAAACTATACTTTCTAAAGGACAGAGTAAACTCAAAATTGAGAATTTTACAGGTGCTTTCCTATCCCATGGATAGGTCATGCCACCTCACTAATGTGTTGAGTGCAGCAGGGACAGAAGAAGATAAGCGAGAGGCTGGCCGGCAGCGATCAAGTGCTAGAGGCTGTTGTTGTGTAGTAAAACAGAGAGCAAATATTGATCTGAATCGGCCCTAACTCACTAAATTAAATGTTAACGGATAACAGTTAAGTACATGAAAATTCATCTTTGCTACATACATCTGTCCACTTGCTGACCCAGTCTAGCAGGCATACTATTCTGACAAGTACAGGTCAAATGTCAATTTAATGTGGCACTTTATAAGATACTCATTTGTACCCTTTACAGAGAACCTCCCACTGATACATCTATTATTGTACATACATAATACACCATTACAAACCAAGAGCTGATGAACATTGGTTTATACAGAGAGTACGGAAAGTATTCACGCCCCTTTAAATGTTTCACTCTTCGTTTAATTGCAGCTGATTGCTAAAATCAAAAAAGTTCTTTTTTCGCTCATTAATGTAGGAATATGACCACTGTTTGCTTGCCACCATATAATGCACATTTTTTTTGCAGTCACATATACCATCTCGTATGCATGTTTCATAACGTAACATGTTCCAATGCATTTAACTAAGTATACACATGTGTACTATTATCACACATAAAAGTAGATTATCAGCTGTGTACAATAACGTTCTACATACCAGACTCGTGTGGATCACAAAACTTATGTAAATTAAAGTTCAAACCATGTTAAAATTGTTATATTTTGCTAATGTCAAATACAACCGTTTATTGAGATGACAAAATAAGTTACTGTACTTTATATTTATGATGAAATGACCAAGTCCCTGAGACAAGATTCCTCCTTATTGTCCTTCCATAAGCCTTCCCTCCTGTTGCCAACGTCAACCTTAGCAAACAGAAAACCTTACTATTATGTGGTGTTCTTGTAGGAGGCACTGAGGACCTTCCTTATAAAACTCTGCTCCACAGTTGTGTGTTGTAAATCCCAGATATTTCATTATACAGTACTATGTATTATGCAGTACTTACTGTGAGCTCCTGCAAGTCTTCAGTGCTATGTGTACATGTCCGCCATACATGCAAGGAGGAAGCAAACCCTTTCAGCTCAGCAATGTGTATGTGCATGGAGTGGAATGCTCCCCCTCCCAGCTCTAAGCAGGACACATGGGGAGGGGTAGCATCCCTCCCCCTCCCATATAGCAATTAGAGAGTCTGTCAGTCAGTAGCAGCTGGCCTACACAGAGATAAAGCACAATAGCTTGGGAATAAGTGACATACACAAGGTCAATTCAATGGCTCCAAATATGAATTGAAATCTAGTTATTTAGCCCCCTGCATGTGAATGTGTCTGGTTTGTGGAAACCGTGTGCCGTCAGCTACCATGGACTGGACAGGAGTCCTTGCATCATGCAGAAATATTATCCAAGAAGTCCCTGTTTGCCCACCGAACATTGAGCTCTGCCTTCCTCTGGGTCTTTAGGTGCAATGGCTCTAGTATAATGGTTCTATGGTCTCCATGACCTGAGAGTCACTAGGCCCCATAATTCAATAAGAGACATTACAATGTTGCTTATTGCTGCTCAAATAAAAAACGAATAAATATATATTTTGGTGTTTTGTTTATTTCTAGTAAATAGCGATGGTTTAAATAATGTGTTAATGCACATTTTCCATAAGCTTCCCTCATGGAATGCAGTGAGCGCTCTTTTAAACAAACACCCAAATTGAAAAGTGGTCTTTTAGGGAGAAAATATAACAAATATCCATCATATAGGATAGAACTGAAAATCTGACTATGGCTGATGTCACACATGGCCTTTTTAGGCCGTTTTTAGTTTAGTGCGTTTTCAGATTGTAAAAAACGCATGCGCTTTTGTCCAGTTTTCCAAATTTGCACAATTAAAACTGGACAAAAACGCATGTGTTTTAAAAAAAACACATGCGTTTTTTACAATCTGAAAACGCAGTAACTAAAAACGGCCCAAAAACGCCATGTGTGACATCACCCTATGGCTGAATTCACATGGTACATTATGAGACGCAATCCAAAGGCTCCAACCATGCTGAGGTAACACAATGGGGCACATATACTTGCCCATGTTGCGATTCCCAATCCAAAATGTCCGACGATCATGGATTGTGCCGCGATTCACTATGAGCGTGCGCTCGATATCCTGCATCTGTCGCTTTCCGCCGGAGTTAACCTTCTTCTTCCCGGGGCATGTACGTGCCTGGCTTGGGACACAGTTTAAATGTTAAATCCCGCACTTAGTCTGAATCAGTCGGATCATCCGACGACCAACCCCCCCGATTTGTGTCGCATGAAAGTCTGCACGATTTCGCCAAAATCCGATTGCATGTGCCAAAAACCCCTGCTAAATGCAGCACAAAACAGAAATCGTTGGAATATCCAATGATAGTGTGGTCCGCGGACCCTACATATATCAGCCCCAATGTTTCCGTCTCGTTTGTTAAATGTGATGAGTTCGCAATGTTACCTTATAATGATTTCACAGTTGTAGCCTTTGGATTGCATCTCACAGCACAATCAAAACGACTAGGCATCAACCATTGGAACATTTCAAAAAGGGTTTTTCCAAATAACACTTTTAATGGATAGGTTATCAGTAGCAGATGCCAGAAAAGTACTAATTGTACTACCATAGACCTCTATGGGTGAAGACACACATGGCGTTTTTGGGCCGTTTTTGGGCCGTTTTCAGATCGTAAAAAACGCATGCATTAAAAAACGCATGCGTTTTTTGAAAACGCATCTGCTTTTGTCCGTTTTTAATTGTGCAAATTCGGAAAACCGGACAAAAAAGCATGTGTTTTTAACGGCCCAAAAACGGCCCAAAAACGCCATGTGTGTCTTCACCCTATGGGGGCCGTGATTTGTGGCCGGATAACACGCCCCTATACATTTAGTCCAATTAATACAGCAGCAACAAGTTACAGCCACTACACAATGTACAGCACCATATTTAGACCATACAATATACTGAACCGTCGCTGGTTCTGAATTGAAGTAAGAGTAGTATTTCTTAGACATACGACTAATGGATTGACACGGGTTTAAAGGTGTTTTCCCATGAACAAAAGTTAGGCCCTACCCATGGGATAGGACCTAACTTGATGATCGGTGGGGGTCTCAGTGATGATCACGGAAACGTGGGTGCCTCCATCAAATCCCGCGTCGCTCCGTCAGTAATGGAGCAGACGCCGTGCATGACCGTTCTGCTCCATTAATCTCTTTGTAGCTGACAGAAATTGCTGAGCGCCGCGCTCACCAATCTCCGTCAGCCACACTGATCAGCAAGTTAGGCCCTAACACGTGGGAAAACCCCTTTAACTGTGACGTGCAGTTATAACTTCTGGCCAGTGGAAGTCATGGCTGCCATCAGGAATATCTGGGACCCATATAAGCAAACTTTGTTCCCCACCATCCCAGTGCATTAAAATTTATCAGTATACACCATTGTGAAGAAATATCATTTTAAGCTAGTCAGTGACATCACAGGCAAAAGTGGTAACTTACATGGAAAATTGTGCCCCTTGAGGCCGGTGCCACACAGGGCGCTTTGTCTGCGCTTGCAAACGTAGACAAAGTCGCGCCCACCGGGGCGGGCCTCGGCCCGATCGCATCAGCGTTTCTATGGAAACGCCTGCGATCGGGAACGAGCCGCCAGTGTTTTGCGTTAATTTCCATAGAAACGCCGATGCGATCGGGCCGAGGCCCGCCCCGGTGGGCGCGACTTTGTCTGCGTTTGCAAGTGCAGACAAAGCGCCCTGTGTGGCGCCGGCCTCAGGTCTAGAACTTCATGACAAATTTCTACCAGCCATGACTAATTACTACTGATTTTGTCCTCAGTCTTTGTCTCCTTGCAGCACACATCTACACTGTGCCCCTAAGGGCGCGTTCACACGTTCCGCTAGCTCCGCTAGCGCACAGAGGGCGGAGTTTGGGGCGATCGCATATGCGTTTCCAGTGAAACGCATGCGATTAATAACACGATCACAAGCGTTTCCCGGGAAACGCATATGCGATCGTCCCGAGCCCCGCCCACTGTGCGCTAGCGTCGCGTTACGAACGCGACGATAGCGGAACGTGTGAACGCGCCCAAAAATACAACCACAGTCACTTACAGAATAGTATCCTTTGGCTAACAACACTATGCTCCTACATAACATATACATGCCACAGCATTTCTAACCATGCTATGTCCCCCGCACACATAAATTATAAGAAATATTATGCCACCTGAAAAAATATATACTTCATTGATGAATCTAGTGACCATTTTGTGAATTATATATTTGGTGCCCCCATAATAAATTGAGAACCTCTGTACGAAGTTATAAAATTAGTGTGCATCTCTCTCTCTCTCTCTATATTTGATAATATCTAATGACAATTAACTTTTATATATTGCTCAATTATAATTTGAGACCTCCCCTTAATAAATTACAATACATATTTTCCCCATCATGAGTCCTATACTTTTTTCCAATGAATTGTAATTTATATTGATCGGACACCATCCAAGCAATGTTTTGTACCGCACCAACCTTTTTTAGTGCTTTGACTGGATCCCGTAATAGAGTACTGCCAGCACTTCCCTGATGGTGGCCCTGGGTACATGCAGCCCCCTGTATGAAACTAGGAATCAGACTTTACACATTCATGTGTTTAGCTCAAAAAATTGCAGTGTTTTCCCACTACAAAACTCCAGATAATGAAGAATAACCTCCAAGTGCAACATCCCCCACCGGGGCCTAGCCCTTGAGGTGAGGCCTGGAGACAGCCGGGGCCCGCGGTACCGGAGTGGCTGGCGGTTGCGGCCTAAGCACGCTATGGTCACGGTGCTTGGTACGGGGGAACCGGAGGGCTGTCCTACAGCCTGGCAGGTCTCCAGCAGGGTGGTGTTGGCAAGAAAAGATGAGGGAGCGGCTGCTATAGCGGATCTCCCTGGGGCAACCCCTTAATGTCCCGAGTGTGAGTCTCTGGGTGATGGACAGGGTGCCGGTGATGAGGGTAGTTGTAGTAGCAGGGACCAGACGGAGACAGAAGTTGAAGAAAACAACTTACAGTTCGTTTATTGCAACCGGCAGGAACTGCAGAAAACGTGTCTTTAACAGGTGGAGTACTGGAGAGGTATTTGGAGGGAGCCACAGGATGTATTTGACCAGCCTGGATGTAAGAGCAGGCTGGGAGGCAGCTGTGTCCTTAGAGGAGGCTTCAGCTCGGTCCTGGATCTCTTCAGGTATCACCCTTGAAGGTAGGATGATACCCCTTTTCCTCACTACACTAGCTCTAGTCTAATCTTCCACTTCAGGCAGGGGCTAGGCTCTTCCTGCACTGGTCTGGTGTGCTAGAGACTCTGAGCTGCTGCTCAGCTAACTACTCTCGGCTTGTGTCCTACAGACCCAGAGGGCCTGACTAGGACCGGTCTATTCTCCCTTCTGGGAGAGACTGCTCTCTTCTCTCTCTGGGGAGAGACTTCTCTAGAAGATTCCTGGCCAGAGGTTTTATTACCTTCCCTTGGTCAG